>NW_004567104.1:4134815-4155995 GCF_000260355.1 Condylura cristata
AGCAGTGTACTTCGTCGATCTGCCTGTTCTGCTCCCCACTCTGTCTCTGGTGAAGCCTCTCGCTGCCCCTGAGCCTCTGGCCTGTACCCCAGCTCTGTATGCACAGATAAATAAATCTTTAAAAAAAAGATAAATAAGTAGCCAAACATCAATTATTCTCACTTATATAAATTATTACAATATGTGATATTCAAATGTAGGTTAAAAATGCTCTGATATAAACTGTTTTCTTCATGGGCATCAATTTATATCGAAAAATATACAAAGTAGAAAAGGCACTTGAACAGATTATTATCTTCTCACATTTAAGGATATATCACCACAATGCTTATGACATATGAGTGAAAATAATGCCTTCAATTACCTATCAAATGTCAGAACCTGAACTGCTTAGTGGAAGATAAATTAATATATTTTGTTGTTGTTGTTGTTGTTGAATGTAGGTTTCCTGAAAGCTATGAATAAGCCTATTAGAGAAAAAAAAAACAAAACATAAAATGGTGAACTATGTATTTTGGATAATTGGAAGACCAATCCCATATATCTTGCACTCTGATTTTCCAGAATAGTCATGCATTACTTCATGTATTAGTTACCACTGTGCTACTTAAGATCATGAGGAAAAATAGTTTTCTTTTCTTTCTTAAACCAGTGAGAATTATATATATTTTAATTAGAAAGCATGGTCGCAGTAATTTTAGCTCTCAAGGTAAGAATCTACCTGTATACAAGCTTTGGCTAATATTGTTTATGTACTTTACTATATCTTAGAAAAAAAACAGAAAATAATTTCATTAGTTGTTTATACATTATTTTAAACACTCTGCTATAAGAAATTGGATTTTTTTGGCAGAATAATAAAAAACAGCAAAATGCAAACAATAATAATAATTTTGGGACTTTAATAAATTCTAAGCCAGTGACCAAGGGAAACTAAATGGAAAAAAATAACATAAGCATAAAATAACAATTATTATTACTTACCCATATTTTGCAAAATTTGCCCAGCTTTTCATTATGGATCGACTCAAACCTTCCTCAGCTTTTGTATAATTAATTCTTCTTTCCAGAGGTAAGCCAAAGACAAATTCAATTTCATAACCATGCATCACTCCCATCCACTCTGGCCAAGGAAGTTTAGAAGATCGATGTTCAAAAAAGTACATATAAGCATTATTTCCCAATTCTGAGAACATTTTGGTGAACTCCAAGGCAGGACATATGATATTGTAATCCCCAACAACATCATCCAAGGCCTCACGGTAGTTTTCAGGTCTCTGATCATCTAACCAGTCCGTGTAGTGGAAAATAATTGATTCTTTTCCAAATTCACTCACTCCTGGAAAAGCAATTTTTAAGCCTTCTTGAAATTCTTTTCTAGTTATTATACTGTTATTGTCTTTGCTGAAACCAGGGACACCATATACTAAAAATGCTGTCCCTTCATCTTTATTAACACCTACCAAGATCTGGGTTTTTTTTGACTGTCCAAGTTGTAGAAGTGCTACTGGCATATCAGTGAGAAAATCCCCATCCACGATTGGGCCAAAGTTTATAGACAAGAGAGTATCATAGGGTACAACAAATGCTTCATTCAAAAGAATTTCCTGTGGATCTTTATTTCTAAGGCAGTTGATGATATCAGTTTCATTTTCTCTGGAGCAGCCAATATATTTTGCCAAGGTCAAAGTTCTGTTCCTAGTTTCATAAAGTGATGTTACTGCCCAAGGGGCATTTGAGGAACCACTTTGCAAAATGGCTCTGGTAAACAAAGGTTGACTACTGGGAGAAAGTAAATGAAGACTTACTGAAGCTGCTCCTGCACTTTCTCCAAAGAGAGTTACACTTTTAGGATTCCCACCAAAGGCTGCTATATTGTTTTGGACCCACTGCAGTGCCAATTGTTGATCAAATAAGCCCATGTTACCTGGTGCCTCAGGATTTCCTGGTAAAGCTAAGAATCCTAGTGCACCTACCCGATAGTTCATTGAAACCACAATAACTCTTTCAACCCTAGCAAGAAACTTGCCATCATAAACGTGTAAAGATGATGTTCCAGTTTGAAAACCACCACCATAAATCCATATCATTACTGTAGCATTTTTTGGTTTAGGTGCTGGAACCCACACATTCAAATATAAACAGTCTTCACTGAGGTCAGTGTTTGGGTTCCACATCTCTGATCCAAGGAAGCCTGGGAAGTTTTGATCTATTTTTTGATAGCAAGAATTTGCATATTTTGTGGCATTCCAAATATCAGTCCACTTGGTCAAGGATTGCGGTTTTTTGAATCGAAGTCTACCAAGAGGGGGCTGTGCATAGGGAATTCCAAGAAAGGCTGTCACTGTACCACCAAGAACTGGCAAGCTCTTTCCTCTAACTTTTCCATTCTTTGTCACAATGATTATGTCTTCTTCACTATGTGACATCCCAATAAACACCAACAAGAGGAAAACACACAAGATAAATCGGATGCATATGACTGTAGCCTTGCTTTGCATATTGATTTCTGAAAAAGAGGTAAGTAGGGGGTTAGCAGTCTCTTGTATTTGGTATTTTATATTATTAAATATAATAACTAAAATACAGTGGTCGCTATAGATATAAAAATTATGAAACCTAATATATCCACTACTATTACAAAGTATAGAAAAAGGTTGGAAATAATCCATTTTTCAATTTAGAAAAGATAAAAATAGAATGGAAAGCAGGATTTATTTCCTTAGTAAGTATCTTTATTTTATAGTGTAGTTTTATTTACCAAATGTCTTTGTTTTTTTAAGATTTATTTATTTATTCGTACAAAACTGGAGTACAGGCCAGAGATGCGGAGGGTGAGAGGATTCACCAGAGACAGAGTGGGGAGCAGAACAGGCAGATCAACGAAGTACACTGCTGAGGGAAGCAGCAGGTGGGTCAGGAGTGGTTTGCCTCGCCATGTGGGATCCAACTCATGCGGAAGTGGCTTAAGCTTCTTTGTGCTGTGCTTTAACCCGCTGCACCACCAGGGAGGGCCATTTTCCGTATGTCTTTAAGGAATACATAATATTTAAAAGTAAATTTCCCCAGACATGCATGTGTGTGTGTGCATGGATGTATGTGGATATGTATGCATATACATGTAAATATTGCCACATACATAGCTGCAACTGAAGGGTTATTCAATGGTAGTCTATTTATGATATATAATCTCTACTTTAGCTAGAAACGTAAACAGAAGCTCCAATATTCCCTGAAATAGGCACATTTCTAATCATGACTAGATGGTTTTGGACAGAAGTGTGAAGTAGATTAAGAACCTGTAAGGCTCCTTAGACTTTTGCAATTTTGTGTTCCATTTTATCTAATAAATTTTTCCCTCCATTCAATCTTAGCCTAAGGTCAGAACATAATTTGAACAATCAATCCGTATACTGAATGTTAAGGAAAAAAAAAAAAAAAAACAAAACTAAGGTAATTGCCATTTATCCTAAATTTGTGAAAATTGACAGTTATCATTTAAAAGATGAATTAGGGAATATAAGAAAGAGGGACACTGTATATATGTAAACTGAAAAAGTTAAGGACTATTTTTCTTGATTTATGATGTGAAAGAAAACTACTGGGTGATAATATGCTCTGAGAGAAAAAAAAAATATTGCCTTAGAAGGAATTTTATATTTGCAGATTCCTTGATGTACATGTATTAAGTAGCTGTTAATAAATTATATGCAACTAGTAGGTTAAATATGTTAGCATAGCCAGATTTACTTGCATTTTGATAGAGGAGTCAATAAGTAAAATCAAATTAATAAAGCTGAGCAATGACTGGAAATACTTCCAGAAGCAAAAGTAAACTGAAACGAACACCATCATAACTGTTCGACATCTTAATAAATAACATTTATTTGACAGCCTGGAGATTGAAGATTCATATGCACATGTGAGTTTATTATAAATAAAAAAAATAAAACCGAATTCTGAAATCTCACATGACAAAGAGGGACATAAAAACATATAAAATATTTAAAATAATCAACATCTTTAAATAACTGAGTGGAGAGCTAATTCAAAACACTAAATACAAATACTGATCTCACCCACATAATAACAAAAGTTCATAAATGAAAAAACTTTTTCCTGTTATTTGTAACTCCAACCTATGTGCCCAAGATATCAACCCTGTAGCACTGGACATTTGTATTATTATTATTTTTTCTTTCCCTTAAAAAAAAAATCAGACTATGTTAGGAAACAAAACATAAACAAGTGTCCTCATAAGTGTGCCAGATATAGGATATACACATTTAAAACAGGTTTCATTCACCTTTGCTCATTAGTCAGTTAGTGAATCAATTTTTGGTATCCAAAAATATCTCAGTGAATAAACACATTAAGGATAGTATTTTTTTTTTTTTGGTAACTTCAGTGATTTTGGATATAAAACTTTATTTCTATGTCTGTCTGTCTTTATTACTTTATGTCTGTTTATAACTATTTTATATCTGTATCTATATAACAACACTTAGTTCTATTCATGTTCATATGTGTGTATGTGTATATATATGCATAAACCTGCATTTATATCATGCAGCTATAAGTAAAGGTGTTTAAAATAGTAAGGCCTTTAAAAATCTGATAACATTTTATTTTGTTCACAAAATTGATACAATTGAATTTATGCTAAGATAAAAAATATATTGAAGTATATATTTTAACACCATCTTTATACCACTGTGGTGTATTGGTACCAGTATAAGCATAATGCATTTAGTTTCATTATAAATAATAATAAGGAAAATGTAAAGGTTCCGATAGTTTTAACACTCTCTAATGTAATTTTAAATATCTGAAAATTATAGGGATTTTAGTCACAACTATTAGAATCTTTATTCTTCTGATAATTTTTAAGCTTCTTCTCTTAAGTAAATAGAGGTAGAACTTAGAAAAACAAAATGCTGTATATATATACATATATATATTTTTTTTACCATGCTTTGGAAAATAAAAGTAAAAGAAATAAAATAAAAAAAATTATTGACATTAGCTACAGATAATCAGGTAAGTGTAGCATCCCAATTACCCTCTCTTTTATTTTGTTTGATCAGTTCTTCTACTGTAATGTATGCTCTATTGTGTGTAGTTTGATCAGGTCTTCTGCTCTAATGTAAAGATCATCTGGCTTTATATAAATATTAATTATCTTCATATAGTAAATGCCAAACCTAATAATTTTAAATCCCTGATGATTTTAAAATTGTTGTCCTATAGTTTATTATAATTATAATTATATTACAAGTAAAATCACTACCAAATATTTGAATTAACTAATAATTAATGATGTAATAATTTTCATTAACTAAGCTAAAAATACACTATAACATCTATGTGGCTACATTTGCCATGTAATTTAAATTGATTTACAAAAAATTCTAAGTTTTTATTTATATTTAGCACTAAGTAGGCCTTAATATTAGATATTGTGATTCATGTGAATAGTGCCCCAACTTCAAAAATATCACTGTTATCACCTTGTGAATACTTAAGATAAGTTTGGTTTACTGCAAGAATGGCAATATAATGTCCAGCTCTCCTTCATGCTATTTGATGGATGTTTTCTATATTATTAAATTGAATTTTTAATGTGAAAATATGAACATGATCACATTTTCACATTTAATGCAGGATGATATTTTAATATTCAGCTACAGTGATTTGTAAATAAACATTTTATTTCCTTTTCATCATCTAGTCCACTATGTTTCTTTTGTAGTTTTCCCATTAAAAGTATTTTTTAGTATTTATAATATAGGTTGTCACATAATTATACAATCAAAGGGAACATAAAGGAAACTAAGCAAATGTTATTATTCAATATCTCTAAATCTTTATATTAACTAGCATAATATATGAGACTTCATTGTTTTTATTCCTAACAATATTGATAAATTTGACTTGTTATATTAAATAATTTAAATTCTTAAAACTACACAAAGTGTTTATTATAAAGAATGTAACAAATTTTCACACTAAGTACAAGTGAGTCTCTAAATTTAAGTCAATTCACTTATTGTGATATGTTTAAAATATGAAAGTAGGTTTTGTTTGGTATAAAGAAAAAGAGCACATTTTGTTTGCATGATGGAAGTAGAAAAGGGAATACAATGTAGAACATAAATAGAATGTAAATGAGTATACTACAATGTTTAAAGTTCATCAAATGTTCCAGCATATAAAAATATTTTTAACTTATTTTTAGAAAATTTTAAACTTTACAAAATATCACTTTCAAATTTCAAATTAAAACAGGCAAAATTAATTTGATTTGTTATGCTTTTTATAAAACTTAGTTATGAAAATAGTATCAAAATTCCTCAGCAATTAAATATATATGCATATATAAATGTAAATAAATAAATATGTGCACCTATATATGCACACATAATACTATATGATATGGATATGATAAAATTATTGCAATAGAGATGTTAATTTGTTATAAATTTTCCATAAATATGTATCAATTAAGTTTTCAAAATAATGGACATTCTAAGGTCCTAATAAAGCATGTTGAGTACAAATATGGGTAGTCATTTTCCTTGAAAACTACTTTTATAGGGTAATAAAATTTGTATTTCTATGTAAAAACAAACAACCAGAAAACCTTGTTTATTTTAGAGTTTTAGCCACTTGCAATGTGATGCAAAGAAACATTATAATGTCATGTAGAATAAGTACCACTATAATACACTTGGCCATATTAAAACAACTAAGCCTTTCTATCAAACCTAAAAAAGCTTGCTTTGTTCCACTCTAAGTGAAGTAGAGAAGGAGGAAATTTATCTATAAATAGATTATACCACTCCCTTTCAGGGCTCTTTCAGATACCACAGACACTAAAAGAGTTTACAGATTAAAGACACTATATTAGGTAACAAAAGCATAAGATCTACATCTGTCCTCTTCGGGGAAGAACATCCACAAACTTTTCAATATTTAAATAATTTGAATATTAAACATAAGTTTTCTTGAATATTTTCAAGATTAATCTTTCTTTAGTTAGCCATTCAGTCAATTATAGTTGTCCAACATTTAGGACAGTTCAGTTTTGATCAGAATGAGCATACTTCGGCATAAAAATATTAAAATGAAAGCAATGTACACTTGAAGTATGCGTTATAAATTGTGGCCAAGAAACTAAAGCAGAAACTAAATCTAGAAATAATATGCAACTTGCTAAGACATTATTGGCTTATATTTTAAAACTGAAATATGGAGTAGATCTCATTTTCCTACAATTAAAGAAGCAGGGCATTGAAAGCAATCACAGCAAATTTAAAAGAGTAAAAACAGAACATGAAAATCACATTAGAAATTGCACTTGGCATTCAAATAACCACATACAATAACAGAGAATTCTAAAGATTTTAACTTTTAGTATAAAGTCACTGTATAAATGTTAATGATTTTCTTTAGACAATGTAACTATTATTTATGTGACATTTAATAGTATTTATCATAATTATATGATAGCTTATATTATGTAAGAAATCACACAGGCTAGTAGCAGGAGCTCTTTGAGTTTACTATCATGCAAAATAGTCACAAACATGTAAAAGCCACATTCTAAAAGTTAAACACAAAATACATATGGAAATCATGCACTATGGAACAGTTTTGTTTATAATTTAGTTGGCTTTTAACCATTCATACATTTTATATAAAATGCTTAATTCCTTGGTTAAAATGAACTTATATCAACAAACAAGGAAAGCATGAGCAGAAAGGATCTACCTGCTTATGATTTCTGTAATGCTAAAGACAATAGCAAATGTAAAATACTGCTGTGATTTAAACACATATATAAAAAGGAAGATGACAAAAATGGCAAAAGTGAAAGCAACTGATGTCAAATTAGGAAATATATTTGTATTTTAGGCAAATTTAACTTATTTTTCCTTGGCCACTTGATACTGTGAAAGTTTCAGATGACAAAATGTTGATTAAAAAAAGTACTCTGTCAAGCCACACAATAAGAAAACTATTAATTGTATGGCAGAAAAAAAAAAAGTAATACTGTTCAAAGATCATTTTTGTTATTCCCCAGTATAAATTCACTAAACAGTGAACTTAAGGGCAAAAAACAGCATAAAATATTTTCTTTTAGGAAGTGCAGTAAGAGCACACATCACGGTGATTCCACAAGTGCTTTGGTCCTTTATGAAATGTTGAAAAATTCCTTATTTCTTTAGCACTTAAATGGATTCTTCCTGTGTTTCTGGAATAATAGGAAGATTTGATGCCTGCACCTGCTGGCTTGCTTCATTTGTACCATTTGCAATGACTATCCCCACAGAGCACCAAAGGGGTACAGTAAACAAATAAAGGGATCACAATCCTCTTGCAGAATGAGCTTCACAGCAACATGGATCTCTACACGAAAATAAAAAATTCAGAGCAACTTACCGGACTCACTGCAATAGAGATGATAAAGTTTGCAAGGAGTGGAAATCATCTAATACTTCAGGGAAATGCTGTATGCAGCTGCTGCTGTAGTCTGCAAATTGGACTGCACTGACATTACAATCAACTGTTACTGACAAAGCTCGCGAGAGTTGGCAGTAGCAACTTGATCTGGAGGCAGCCAATCTTTATTTTCTGTCATCTGTTCAGAGACAAATGATATGCATACAGTCATTTACAAAAATATTGCTAGATTCATGCGTCAGGATTTCAGGAGCTCACCTAAGAAAGCATTAAACAAAAAACATATGAAATATTCTTTAGTTAACAATAAATGTACTTAAAAAAACTAACATTAATTTTATGTATGTTTCTTATCTTATGTAAACTTTTCTTATGATAATTTTAAGATTTAAAATATTTAAAATAATGTTACTAAAATTCTTAGTTTTCAATTTGTGTCAACAGTGTAATTTTAAACTTAAAATAGGAAGCAAATAAAAACTCTGAAGATTAAGTCATTAGAAATCAACAGTCACTGAAACTATACTCGTGTTTCAAACACTGTGTCACAATAGGTATTTAAGTCTTTTTGATCTAACCGTTTATAATTACTTATTCATTGGCTATGAAAACAATTAAATTTACTGAAATGCTACAATTTCTGGTTAAGATACAAAAAATGATGAGGCATTTTCAACAAACTCGAGAAAATACATATATTTACTGGAAGTGTGCAAAGTCTCAGGAGTGTATGTGTGCCTTTTAGGATTATTGCCCTCGAAACAAGTAGTTGGAAAATAATAATAATGTGATGTTTGATGCCTAAATGCAGCTACAGTCCTTATCTTTTACAAAGCATAACTTTCATTTTTATATCTTTCACTTTTGGTCTCAACATGAACTGACCACTAGGTTTGTAATTTTCAATGATTTGTATCCTTTAGTAGTGTGTTAAAAGTTTCAACACACAAATACATGATCTGTCATTTGTTGTGCCAGTCATTATAACTGACAACTGACATACATTATTTTATGCCACAAGTTATGAGTTACGTACTATTTAGTACATTTTCATGAGAAGACTAAAGTTTACAAATCATAAGTTCAGTCACTATTCTAACCACATGTAGTAGTTGGAATCAGTTTTAACCTAGATTTTTCTAAAGTCATATCAAATATTTTCATAATAATAGTCATATTTTAATTTTCTTGTCTGTAAAAGTTGCTACTTGGTAGATATTTATGAAATGATAAATCTCACAATCACAATTATTTGTTATGTATTTAGAATAGAGTTTATATGAATAACCTAGTAACCCAAATTTACAGACTACACAGTCTACCCAAAGGAGGACATTTTTGTGTTTTGTTTTGTATTTAAAGTAGTAAATTGATAATTATTCAATGGATTATCGAACTATGGTTAGTTTTCTTAGATTATAGTCATCTTGGTGGCCCATTTGAAAGCAAGCTCACTGTTTAAAAAAAGTTTGTGTGTGGATATGCATACATGTATGTGTGTGTGTGTGTTTATCTAAATGTCAAAACATTCCCCAACACAACTTTGGTGCCCAAATCATGTGTTAGCATGTACATGGTCTTATTCTCAAATCATACAAATATTGAGGAATGTTTTTATGTTTGCAAATTCAGCAGAATATGGTGCATGTTCTTAATGCATGCATATGTAAAATATATTACATATAATCATGTATTTAACTTTTAGGTTTAAATAGGAAGCAGATAAAATAATTCTTCACCAGTGCATTTTATTTTGCTATTTAAAATGGTTCACTAGCAAATTAAACTGATTGCAATTTTGGTGATTTTTGCTGCATTTAATGTTTTTGATTTAGTGCACTTTCTTTAATCCATTTTCTCTCATGATTTCTCAGCTATCCCACATTATTTGATGTGTTATTTTAGTTCATAAATAAAACATTTCTTTTACTTCCTTACTTAAGGCCTTTTTTTTTTTTTTTTTTTTTTTTTCTTTTTGACTCAACATATAGCAGCTGTTTTACTTTGGTGATGCCATCATTTCATCACACATATCCAGGGGGAAAATATGAACATTTGTAGGCAATTTTACTCTCTTACTGGAGCACTGCTGATAGTTAATAACTGTGCTGGTAAATTTTGAGTATGCCCTGTAAGTGACACTGCAGAAATCACACAAGATATTTGACACAGCATTAGCACAGTTCAGATCTTGCTATTATGTATGCTGAAACTTGAGCATGACAACCATCACAATCTTCATACTATGATTATTTTCAGATAGTCTGACATAATAGCTTTTTGGTTTTAAGGTTTTATTGTAATGTGGTCTACACTAAGCTGTTGTCTAGATATAGTGGTTGTTTTCTAATCTCAAAGAGATTAAAGAAAATGTGGGAAATATTAAACTCATATTGTAAATATATATATATATAATTTATAGTAAATATTATATTAGGATTCTTTCTCTTTTTCTTCACAAAAATCAATGTATTTTCTAAGAAAATATAAAGTACCAAAAAAAAAATTATCTGACAGGGACTCCCTTGTGGTGCTAACATTTTACAGAAATAGAAAGTATCAACTGATGCCTCCCATTATGTGTTTTAAAGTATGCATATGTAATTACAGTTATGTGTTTGCCTGGACATATATATATATACCAATAGGAAAATGTAGCATCCTACTTCTTGTTTCTTGTTAGATTATTTCATTATATAGTTTATTAAAATATCTTAATGACTGAGTATCAATTGATAATTTCTATTTCTGTAAAATGTTAGCACCATCAGGTAGTCCCTGTTAGAGAATTATTGTTTTGGTAGTTTGTATTTTCTTGGAGAACACATTGATTTTGTGAAACAAAAGAGAAAGAATACTAGTATGATATTTAATATAAATTATATTTATACTATCAATGAGTTCAACATAAATAAGTTCATTATTTGTTACTTATATGATAATGATCAAACTTTTAGGTAATAATAATTACAAAATCTGCTCAAAGTTTTTGAATATACTAGCATTTAAAATTCAAATATTATTAAGAAAACTACTATTTTTATTTTAGGGTTGAGGAAATTTTGCAACAAAGAGTTAAGTAATTTGCCAAAATTTTATATATATATATATATATATATATAGACATACATATATATAGTGATAAAAATTAAACATACATATATATAGTGATAAATATTAAGTTATATTTCATATGTAGATAGGTATAGTCATTCTTTGCATATTTTTTTCCAAAATATAATAATTTAATATGATTTTGAGATGTAGTTTTTTGAAATCTTCTGAGATTCTCCAGAGACAATGAATAAGAACAGATATCCATCAATTATGGTAAAAAAGAGGTAATGTTCTTAATCAGAGCATATCTGAATAAGACTCTAGAACCAAGAGACTAGACATTCACACTTAAATGTGATAGGTGTTTAATGGTGCATTTCATGACAGATTTTAGAAATCAATCTAATCCTGCTGTCAATGATGTTATTAAAAAGTATGGCGGCAGTTAATAAAGGAGTGGCTGCAGGCAAGTGTCATAAGTAAGCAATTAAACAAAGATCAGCAATTTAGTGACAGTGAATGATGAGGAGTCTGAAATTAGCTTTGTACTGCAATTTAAAAGGGGATATCAATAATTTATGTAAAGTAGTTCTGAAAAGAATTTTAAAATAAGTAAAATTTGTTTAGTCTAGAACATAAGACTCCAAAGGGTAATTATTATTTTTTAAAGATTTATTTATTTAAGCATACAGAACCGGGGTACAGGTCAGAGGAGCAGGGGCGATGAGAGGATTCACCAGAGACAGAGCGGGGAACAGAGTAGGCAGATCCACAGAGTACACTGCTGAGGGGAGCAGTGGGTGAGAGAGGAGTGGTCTGCTGTGCCATATGGTTCACTTCTGAGGCCTGATATCAAACTCACACTGAAGTGGCTGCAGCTAGTTTGCACCGATGTGTCCTAAACTGTGGTGCCACCAGGGAGGGCCCTCCAAAGAGGAAAAAACATAGCTAAAACACCACACAACACACATCTCAATGACATTTTCAGACTCATTCCCCAAAGGAACGGAATTGAAGAAAAATAATATGTATTATGTTGTTCATGATGATTATTCTTTTATGGAACACACTATAAACATACTAAAAATAGTAATATAAATGTTTTCTTCTCCATAAAATTCAATCTTGCAAGTTCCTGAAAACAATACCTGAACAGAAAATCATTAAAAAATGTTTCATGTATTTATGCATATAAGAGTTGAGTTGTAGGCCAGAATTGTCATGGTTAGAGGTAAGGGTGAAGCTATGAGAGGATTCACCAGAGACAGAGCAGGGAGTAGAACAGGCAGTAAGACTGAAATACATTGCTGAGGGGAGAAGCAGGCAAGACAAGAGCTGTCTTCTGTGCCATGTGGGTTAAATCCCTGGCTGGGAATTGAACTCATGCTGCAGTGGTGCTGATAGATTTAAAGTGCTATCATGGTACTACCAGGGAGGCCCCAGAAATTCAGTTTTTGAACAGTTATGAGTCAAAAATTGTACCTCATAATTCATGCTCAATGGCCTAACAAGAGATTGTATCTTGTACTAGTTTTATAGAAAGAGAGAGGCAAAGTTGGCCATTTGATATTATTTAAATGATATAATTTCAATGAAAAAGCAATGTAAGGACAATAATAATAGAGAAGTTGAAGTTTAAAGAGCAGGAATGAATTTTAGGGTAGATTAAGGTAAGTAAGGTGAGAGGCAAATACAAGATCAAGAGAAAGGAGTGGTTTGGATGTCACTCTAAAATGCAGAAATGTTGGAAATGTATATGCATTAAGGTTGTTGGGAAGCTTTCATATATTTGGTGAGGTATAAATCACTCCTAAGGATCCTCAAATTTGTTTGTAAAGACTAACCTCATTTTTATATTTATAAGGTGATAAATTCTAATATTTTGTTTGCTTATCCATTACTGCATTTTCTCTAACTTGCATATAACATGTTTAAGCTACATCTAAAACAAATGTGGTTATCATAAACCTATTGTGGATTTTACAGTGAGTTTTAGGACATAAGTTAAAGGGAAAAAAATATCAGAGTTTCATTAAAGACAGTGTTACCATTTTGTTCCTAGTATAACTGATCCATTTCTCTATCTTTTTTTCTTTTTCCTTTTTTTTTTTTTGGATTTCTTTGATGGAGGCCTCCCTGGTGGTGCAGGAGTTAAAGGCACAGTGCTATCCAGATATTGCCAGCCAGACCACACACAAGGAATGAATCTAGCTTACTCTTAAAACATATATACAATTTAAATCACAATGGATTGGAAACTTAAATGTAAGACCCGAAATATAAACTACATAGAAGAAATCATAGAAAAACTCTATATGACAATGGTTGTGTGATATCTTTGAGTACACAACTCCTATGGCAATGGAAACAAAAGCAAAGATGAGCAAATGACATTAGTGAGAAAATATGTGTATTTTATCCTCTGACAAGGGGATAATATCCATAAAAAAATATACGACTCAAAAAACAACCCAAACAAAAACTGAATGTAAGTGTAATGTAAGATTTCACCAAAGGAAACATTTAAATGTCAAGTAGGCACCACCACTGAAAATAAAATCCAAAATGAGATACCATCTCACACTTGTGAGAATGATCCCTTTCAAAATGTTTAGATACAGGGCCACCCTGGTGGTACAGGGGTTAACATCCCAGATCTATCAAGCTGTTAGCAGCTACTACAGCATGAGTTCAACCCCTGGCCAGGGAGTTGACACGCAGGTTGCAGCAGACATCTCCATTCCTGCCTGCTGCTCCCCACATTAGTGTGTTTCAGTACATCTGCCTGTTTTGCACTCCACTATGTCTCTGTTGAACCTTCTCAACCTCCCATACCTCTGGCACATGTTGCCGTTCTTGTATGCATAAATAAATAGCTCTTTAAAAAAAATAAACAACAACAACTGACAACCACACCTTCTATAACTTTATGTACTATATATAACTTTATGTACTATATGTACTCACCTTTATCATATTATGATATTTGCAAAATTTCTAGATAACAAGTTTCTCTGATTTTTTTTTCATTGAAACTTTATTTTTATACTCCCTAAATTATGACTTTGAAACTTACAGCTTTTAAATCTTATTTTTGGGTGAAATCATGAATCCACAAATGGAATCATGAGCCTGTTGAGTTTCACTTCTGTTTGGCCACTATTAGTACAAGGCTAATATTTAATTAAGGCGGATTACCAGCATATTACTGCTCTTACTAAACAAAATCAGGCAATTATTAATACTGCTGAGTCTTATTTGCACCACTCCAACATATTTAATTTTATTTTGCTTATTAATTTATTTAAATATACAGGAACTGGGGTACACCAAAGGTGTTGGGGGTGAAATGATTCACCAGAGACAGAGTGGGGAGCACAACAAGAAGATGAAATACACTGCTGAGTGGAACAGCGGGAAAGACAGGAGAGGCCTGCTGTACCATGTGGGTCACCTCCCTAACTAGGGATCAAACTCCCACTGAAGGGACTGAGATAATTTCATAGTGCTATGTTTTAATCCACTAAACCACCAGGGAAGACTCACTCCAAAACATTTTAAAGTAAAGTGACTACTTAGGAGAAAACATCTGAATAAGAGCCAGTAAATAACCAGAGACATAGAAGAAAAGGGGTGCTTTTCGAGTTGAAAAACTCTAAAATCTTACTGAATGCCTTTAATTAATAATTCTCTGGTGTCTTGTATTTAACTTTATAAAGCACATACCATTTTATCTCTATAAGCACAATATGTATCACATAGTAGATAGCACATAAAAATCTGGTATTTGGTTGAATAAATATCTGATATTTGGTTGAATATATAAAGAATGTTTTTCCAAATTGATTATAGATTACTAGAAAGTCACTCATATTCATTCACAAATTTCACTATGTGTTCCGATTTTGCTTGTTCCAGACACCTTCTCCCTGAATTTTACAGTCAGATGTCTAGGTTATCTTTCTATATGGTTCCATCTGTTCCTTTGTTTTGTTTCTCTACTCCTCACCTGAGTGAAAGCATTCAGTATTTTTCTTTCTCCTTCTGGCTTACTTTGCTTAACATGAACCCCTCTATCTCCATTCATGTTGTGACAAATGGCAAGAGTTCATCTTTGATAGCTGAGTTGTATTTCCTTTTGCAGATGTATCACATATGTTTAATCCATTTGTCTTTCATTAAATATGACATTTGTTCACATAACTTGTCTGTAGTAAGTAGTGCTGCAGTGAATACAGAAGTATATCCATCCTTTCAAATTAGTGATTTTTTAAAAAAGAAAAAGGGTGGAAATTAACCCCAAAAACTTAAAAAAAAAAATATATTAAACATAGTTGAAAACAATATGAGAAATATTAAGTGAGAAAGAACAAATATGAAGTGCTTACAATAATGCCAGTAACATATTTGTATGTAATGATACAACTGTTAATGACTTGTATGAGATTAAAAAATATATATCATTTCTTATGATGTCACTTTATAATGATAAAAACAAAACAAGATTTCAAAACTTCAGTAGAATCATTGCTTTTAGTATATATTATTTGATGCTTTGCCAAGGCATTTCTTCACCTGGTAGGATAATCTTGGCATTTGAAGCATTTATTGACTGGAGTCTGGACTGTGACATCAGATAAACACAAACCCTGCTTCTTACCACTCATCTTCATCTTACAGAGCTGCAGCTGTGCTTAGCAACAGAATGCCAGATGGCACAGCAATATCAATTGATTAGAACTCATGAACAATGTCACCTACCAGAACAGACCACAGGCAAACTGACAAAAGCAATGCAATGCTTCCTGGCCTGAATAAAGAAGCCCTTTAAATAGATTTATGACTGCACTTAAAAAGCCTGTGCTCTTTGGAAAATTGTTTCTAAGGCAAGGCTACAATCTGAGTTATAAAGCCATACATGGGTTGCTGGAACAGTTTCTTTATTCTTAATCCTCATTTATACAGCTGCACAAATCATATTTTTTATTGTCTGCCATTGTAAATCCAAAACTATCCAGTCTATTTTTAAAATTTGCTCTTAACCACTGTTTTGTTGTTGGTAATCAGTTAACATTACAAAGTTGGATCAGAGAGACTGTACAATAGATGTTTGAAAATTCTTCAATTAATAAGTTGTCAGAGTGAGTTATCTGTTCAGAAGTAATTTTTTATGAGTAAGTCTTGTTTATATAGAAGATACGCAGCATTATTATATTTAACACCATTTTATGTAGCATAACCTTGTTTATCCTCAAACCTTGTACAGACATTGTATTTTATGACTTTAGAATGAATGCCAATATTTGAAAAATATTCATTCCAGCTTACTGAGCTTAGCTTTAGTAAGCAAGTTTTATTGATATTAAAAAAAAATAATGTTTTTGTTTTAGTGTCTTCTAAAGTTTATTTGAAATGATGCTAGTGTTTCAGTGTAAAGTATGTTTAAGCAAATAAAAATCACTACTACTATTAAAATGCATGATTGCTTGCAACTGTTTTCTAAGATTTTATTTATGTTTATGTAGAAGAACTATGGTGTATGCCAGAGGTGCTGGGGGTGAGAGGATTCACCAGAGACAGAGTGAGGAACAGAATAAGCAGATCAATTTAAATGAACTGCTGAGGGGAGCAGTGGGTGAAGCAGGAGAGTTCTGCTACACCATGTGTGTCAGCTCCCTGGCTGGGGGTGAAACTGTGGCAGCAGAGGTAGTAGTGTTGAGATTTAGCCATTCGGCTTTAACTTAAACCATCAGGATGATTTCATTTATGGTGACTGGCAGATGCTACTGCCTCAAATCACAAGATTACCTGATTCCGTTTTCTCTTTTACTTAACTTTGTAATTCTACTGCCACCTGTTCAAACAGTAAACGAGAAGCATATTCCTCCTCCTTCAAGCAAGGTCTGAGGAAGAATCTGATGACACCATCTCTCCCAAGCTTTATGTTTATACACTTTAAACTGCTGCTTCTATTCTTCTTGCACATCAGGTTCAAGGATTTCCCTTTCCGCTTACTGTTTGTCCTATTTTGCTTTTATTTACTTTCTCTTAATCCACAGTGAGAGCTTAGCTCTCTTATCATAGGCCTGCTCAAAAGCTTAACAAGCATTTTATTACCATCACTGCAGATATTTATTTCAGAGTAAAACTGTTCTAATATTGCCCATAATCTACACTTTTTCTACAGTGTTTTGGTGAAATATATTTAAAGTTCTTAAATTTTATAATTATATTTGGAAAGAATTTTATAAAATTGGGAAAATATCAACTCTATTACACTATGTAATAATAAATAAATAAATAATATCTAATTAAAATACCCAATTAGTAAATGTTTTGTCTAGACCATATTTCAACTTCCTCTAATACAAGGTACATCATTATTTTATGAGTACATCATAATGCAATTAGAATGCTAATATTTTAATGTACAAAATATCATCTCAGTTTTATTCAAATCCATAAAAAAATCACTTCCCTGAAAAGATATTCCTATGTAAGCACGCCACTTTAACTTATTAGTAGAAAGCTGAATATTGTCTGACTTAATTTTTCTGTTCTTTGACATTCCATTGTCTTGTCACAAGAAGACACTATGCATTTCCCTAGAACATTTTTCAAAGGGATTGTCCACCTGTATCAGCTGAAAGACTTGTTAAATCATTGGTGACAACATGGATGGAGCTGGAGGGTACATTACTAAGTGAAATACTGCAGAAGGAGAAAAAACATACTGGGTAGTCTCCAATATGTAGGATTTAAAGCAGGAAAACTACAAGTTAGATAAAGAAACGTTTAAAAACTAACCCTTGAAACAGACTACAGAACTGAAAATGCGACAGAAGAACAGACTATATACCCAAATGATCTCTAGGCAAATTTATTTAGAGAAATTTATTTAGAGATTTCTCTGTGGGGGGAAAAAAAAAGTTCTGAACCAGAGAGTTTTCATTTTTGGGGCACTATGGAGTCTAAAATAAAAGTTTTAGTTAATTATTAATATATTTAAATGTTGTTTTTATGCCTTTTTCCATTATTTTTTAAACCTTGTTAATCAGAATAAGCCTTGTTTTTCTTGAAGGATTACATACTTGACTTTATCTGAATAGATTTCTACTGTTTATTTTTAAGTGTGTATGTATATGTCATCATAAATTAAAGGTTGGGGGTATTATTACCTCTAGATGCTAATACTCTTTCTTTTTTTAAATTAATGTGCAAGTTGCACATCTTCTTGACTTTGAGATTTAATTTTTACTTTCCATGTGGATACTAAACACACTAACATTCCACACAACCTCCCATGTCAATGCCCTATCAACACCTTCCTCTCATCCCTTCTGATAACCACTTTATTTTTCACAAAGTACCAAAATTATTTTTGCTCTTCCTCGACAGGATATATATATTTTTAATTAATGTTCCACAGATATTTGATATCTGTTCTTTACTTTCTTTCCTAACATATTAAAATCAACTCAACCCATTTTGTCCAAAAAGTTACTATTTTGGGCATTATAAGGACACTAAAAAGGTAACCCATTTTGTCCCAAAAGTAACTTTCATCTATTTTTTTTAATAGCTGGATATAAACTTAATGGAGTTTATATGGTTACCTTTTTTAACCATTTTTTGTCCTTTCATCGCATATATTGAGTCCATAACTCAGAACTTGTGGATGATATTGTTACAAGCATAAGTAGGTAAATCTTCTCATATTAATTTTCTAATATCCATTGAGTAAATAGTTAGAAAGGTAATACTGGATTATATGGGACATACATTTTATTTTTTATTTTATTAAAGAGTTACTTATTTTTGCATACAAGAACTGGGGTGTAGGCCAGAGGTTTGGGGTGGTTAGAGAGAAAGGGGGGAGCAGAATAGGCAGAATTATGAAGTACACTGTTGAGTGGAACAGTGGGTGAGGCAGGAGAGGTCTGCTGTGTCATGTGAGTCAGTTCCCTAGCTGGGGATAAATTCATGCGGCAGTTGTTGCGCTGAGACTTAACCCTTGTATCCCCAGGGAGGCTCCTTTTTAATTGTTAAGATATCTCTACAACATTTTCCATAGAGACTGTAACAAAAACATAATTTTACTAACAGTGGCTAAGTGTTCCTTTTTCTCCACATCCTCTCCAATATTTGTTGTTTCCATTGTTTTTGAGGTAATCTGTTCTTATATGGGGGGGTGATAGCTTATTGTGTTGATGTTGAACGATTTTTATGTTGAATATTCAAATGTGAGTGTTATCTGAATATTTTTATAGAAGCGTATATTAAATTTGTCAATTATGATTGTATTGTCTGTTTCCCAGTATGTGGCCAGTCCTAGAGAATGATCCATGTGGATTTGAGAAAAATGTGTACTCAGATTTTTGGGGTGCAGTATTCTATAGATGTCTGTTAGACCCATATTGTCAGTTCCTTGTTCAGAGCTTTAGTGCCTTTGCTTATTTTTTGTCTTGTTGATCTGTCCACTGTGGAGTGGTGTGTTTAAGTCTCCTACTATGTATGTATTCTCTCTGATATACATTTTCATAGATGACAGTAGTTTCCTAATATATTTTGGTGCTCCTTCATTTGGTGCATATATGTTGATGAGTTATGTCTTCTTGTTGTATTGCCCCATTAATCATAATGTAGTGTCCTTCTGTGTCTCTTTTAATCTTTTTTAGTTTGAAGTCAATTTTGTCTGATATAAGCTGTTCCTGCCTTGTTTTTTGGTCCATTTGCTTGTAGGATTGTTTTCCATTCTTTTTTCAATCTGTTTTATCTTTTGTAGTTAGATGTGTTTCCTGCAGATAGCAGAATGTTGGGTTCTGTTTTTTAATCCATCCTGAAACTCTGTGTCTTTTTTATTGTTGAGTTTAAGCCATTTACATTTAGAGAAAATATTGATATATAGGCACCTACATTTGCCTTTTTTTTTTGTCCTTTTGTCTTTTTTATTCCTTGTTTTGAACTGTTTTTGTTCATTCTCCTATTGGGTTTGGTTTGAGGGCTTCTTGTAGTATTTTTTGGAGTAGGATTTAGTCATGACAAAATTGTGAAGTTTCTGTGTGTGTGAAAATATCCTTCTTCTTTCTTCTTAGAGGAAGGTGAGCTTCACAGGATAGAGTATTATTGGTTGGCATTTGATGCTTTGGAGTGTGTTGAGTATGTCCCTCCACTCTCTTCTTGCCCCTAGTGTTTCTTCGGAGAAGTATGATGTCAGCCTGATTGGTTTCCTTTTATAGGACATTTGTTTGGCCTTTCTAATCAATCTCATTATTTTTTCCTTGTTTCGTATTCTTGGTAGTTTTACTATGATGTGTCTTGTTGTATTTCTCCTATTATCATGGTAGTTTGGTATTCTTGCTTCTTGGATGTCTACTTTCATCTCCTTCTTCATATTAGGGGAGTTCTATTATCGCTGTGAATATTTTCTCGATTCCTTGGCCTTTCTCTTCACCTTCTGGGATACCTATAATTCTGATATTTCCTTTCCTAATGGTGTCAGATAGCTCTTGAAGTGTTTCTTTATTCCTTTTCCTTTTTACTTCTTTTTTTATTATTTTTTTTAATTCTCTTATTTCTGTGTCTTCGAGGGTGCTGATTTGTTCTTTCATTTCATCTATTCTCTTTTAGCTATTTTCCCCAGAATTCGTTATCTTC
>NW_004567104.1:4156187-4157307 GCF_000260355.1 Condylura cristata
TAGGCTTAGCAGTTTTTCTATTTCTTTGGCAGTTGCTGGTGACTAATCTTTTTGTGGTGAATTTTTCCCCTATGGACTTGTTTGGGTACTTGTTTGTCTTCTTTTCCTTGTCGTGTATTTTCTAATACTTTCTAAACGCTATTAATGGCCAGTAATTTTTTTAAAGATTTATTTATTTATGCATACAGAACTGTGGTACATGCTATAAGTACAGGGGCGGTGAGAGGCTTCACCAGAGACAGAACAGGGAGCAGAAAAGGCAGATTGATGAGGGGAGCAGCGGGCAGGTCAAAAGAGGTCTGCCACACCATGTGGGTGACGTCTGGGTGGCCAGGAATCAAACTCATGCTGAAGTGGCTTTAGCTTCTCAGTGCTGTGCTTTAACCTGCTGCACCACCAGGGAGGGCCCTATTGATGAGTATTTCTTCTGGATGTACTTTCGGGGATGGCTGAGGAACTTCCAGACACTTCAGTTGTGGAGGATATAATTGTGCTTTGTTTCGATATCTCCTGTTTTTCCAGACTCCACTGTGTGGAATTGTGGCTGTCATCTCAGCCAGTAACAGTCAGGGGTCTCTTCTGGTATTTAGCTTCTTCCACTAACACACTGAGGCCTTGTCTCTGGTATTTGATCTTTGTAGCCTTCTGATGTTCCAGGTTCCCCCTATGCTTGGATGTGTCAGTGGTGGGTGGATCATGTTATAGTGTCATAGGTATCTCTTCAGCTGGGCCAGTGTTTGAGCCAGTCACTGTTTTTTTTTTTTTTTTTTTTTTCTCCTGAGCACTGTGTGCCTTTTTGGGTCACAAGTCTTCAGGCCTCTTCTATGTGGGCTGAGGATGCAGTGGTACATGGAGTGCCAGAAGGGATTCAAGCCTCCCAGCAGAGCAGGCTGCCAGTCCTCCCTCAGCACCTCCAGGACTATTTGTACCCACTCCAAGCAGTCTCTCCCTGAGTAGTCTCCTGAGCAGTCTTTCCCCACCCCGGTGTCCTCTCGCAGAGCTGAGCTGTCTCTAACTCCATGGCTTTACCACAGGATTTTTTTTTTTTTAAGATTTATTTATTTATTCATACAGAACTGGGGTACAGGCCAGAGATGCGGATGGTGAGAGGATTCACCAG
>NW_004567104.1:4159277-4160129 GCF_000260355.1 Condylura cristata
TTGTGTATAGGAAAGCCTCTGACTTTTGTGTGTTGATTTTATATCCTGCTACCTTGCTAAACTGGTGGATGGTTTTGATTAGTTCCTCTGCCTACCACAGGATTTTTAAGTTGATTAGGTAAGCAAGTAGACCAGTAGTAAGTCTCCCCATCTGAGACACTTCCTAGAGCCTCTTATGCTAGGATGTGCCTGTAGAGGTTTGGGGGAATGTTCAAATTATTGCAATTTCCCAGGTTTGAGCCTATGGTTAAGTCTTGTTTGTTTTTTGTTTGTTTGTTTGTTTGTTTTGTTTTTCCCTTTACCCCTGGGCTTTGTTGAGTCTTGCTGACCACACCTTAAAAATGGCATCAAGTTCTGATTATATCTTAATGTTACCTAGTCTCAGTCCTCTACTGTGGGTGTGGGGGATGCATGGAGCACTAGAAAGGCTGCAAGTCTTGCAGATGCCCCAGTCACCAGTTCCTCCTCTCCACCTCCCAGGCTCTATGTGCCCATTCCGAGAAGTTCTTTCCCCACAGCTTGGGTTCCACTCACCAAGCTGTGTTGATTCTCTTTATCTCCAGGGCTTTATTGGTGCCAGGCGAAGATCAGCAAGGCTCCTGTCTGCAGTACTTCCTAGTGCCTTGGCGCTCCGGGTTTGGATCTCCCTATCAGAGCTCCCCAATCACTGAATCTCCCTCAGTTATCTTCCTTTTAGTGAGTCTAGGGTGCTCTCCTTTGGTGTGAAACTCATAGTATGTATGTCTAAAGTCCATTTTTAGTCATATTCCTGTGTGAGCTTGGACATAATGTTTTTGTCATCTTCACTCTGCAGCCATTTTTACAGATGCTCCATCTTTTTTTTTTTTTTTT
>NW_004567104.1:4160369-4162855 GCF_000260355.1 Condylura cristata
TAAGTAAAATCTTGTAAGGTCTTCATAAATTTTATATTATATGTAGATATGTCAGTTTTACTTTTAATTTTCTTTTTCAATATAGATTCCTTTAGTGATTTCTCCTCCTCTTCTTTTGTTTATTCATTTATTCAGTCATCAATTTGTTTGTTTATTTTTTCTCATTGCTCCAGTTAGGACTCCCAGTACTATGTTGAACAGTGCGGGTGTGACTATAGGCATCCTTTTTCTTGTTTCTGATCTTAGAAGAAATTCTTTCAGTTTCTCAACATTGAGTATGTTTGGGACAGTAGGTTCGTTGTATATGGCTTATATTATGTTTACATAACTTCTATTTATTACCAATTTATTGAACGTTATTATTGTAAATGCTTTTGTATATTGTCAGCCACTCTTTTTCTATTAAAACAGTCACGTTTTTTAAATTTAATTATTTATGCATATAGAACTGGGGTGCAGGCCATTGGTGAAGGGGTATGAGAGATTCACCAGAGACAGTGTGGGTAGCAGAACAGGCAGGTCGATGAAATATACTGCTGAAAGGAGCAGCAGCAAGACAGGTGGATTCACCTTGTGCTTCACCATGTGGATTATCTGTGGTGTTGGGGGTACAACATGCACTACAGTGGCTACGGATAGCTTTTAGTGCTGTGTTCCTAACTCATTGAGCCAACAGGAAGGGCTTGATCATGTAATTTTGGTCTTACATTTTTTTTTTTTTGATGTAGTGAATGTGTTTGAATTATTTGCATTTTTGAACAAGCTGTATCCTTGCATCACTGGGATTAGTGTTATTGTAACACAGTAGACAATTTTCTTAACATATTGCTATGCTTAGTTTTCTAAGAGTATGATTGATGATCTTCAAGAATTGCTTTCTTTCTTATGCTATCTTTATTGAGGGGGTTGTTAGCAAAAGGAACTTCATAGAATGTGCTAAGGTGCTTTCCATTCTTTTTTTTTTTTTTCTTTTATAATAAGTCTTTGTTGTTGTTACAATTCAGTAGAAAAGCCATCTGCCCTGTGTCTTTTGCTCTGAAAATTTTAAATTATACTTCCAATTTCTGAGTCTGTGTTTGGAATTCTGAAACTGCCAACTTCATTGTGGCTCAGAATTGTAAAATTCTGTGGGTCAAAAACTTGCCTATTTCTTCTTAGTTGCACAGATTTGCTTGCATAGAGGAATCATAAATTTTCATTATGCATTATTCCTCTTCTCAATTAGTCTGCTAATTTTTGTAGAGTTTATTGTTTTAAATAATATTTTTCCCTCCCATCCAGTTGGGTGATTTATACTTTTGAATCTTTCATTTCTGAAATTCTCTCTTCAGACATTTTAATTTTATTTAACATACTTTCTATATTTGACTTAATTTAATTCACATTTTAGTGTTCTTTTAATAGTTTTGATTTAATATCTTTAGTAAATAACTATTTCTTCCAGGATTTATATCTAAGATCCTGTGTAGGACTATATTTCTTTGACTGATTCTCTAAAAACTCTGGGGTACAAACCAGAGATATGGAGGGTGAGAGGATTCACCAGAGACAGAGTGGGGTGCAGAACAGGCAGATTGACAAAGTACACTGCTGAGGGGAGCAGTGGGCGGGTCAGAAGAGTTCTGCCACTCCATGTGGATCTCCTCCAGGGCAGGTGGGAATCGAAGTCATGCGGAAGTGGCACAGCTTCTTTGTGCTGTGTTTCAACCTGCTGTGCCACCAGGGAGGGCTTCTTTATTATTTTAAATTTTGTAACTGTAAAGTATTTTACTTTAAGATCATAACTTGTGTATCATTTAAATGTGTCTTTCAATCTACCTTTCTATCTTGGGTTAAGATATTCTTTTCTTTCTAGTCATGCATATTATGTTTTTTGCTTTTATTTAGTAGGGGCACTATTGTCTTAGCTTTGTCTGTTTATCTTCTTTGTTATCCTTGGCAAGAAGTATGTACAAGAGGGGAGCTGAGGTTAAATACTGGATGTTTGTCTTGTTAAGGAGTAAGATTTACTTTGAACAAGGATGTCATCTTTGCATTCTCTCTTTTTTCTCCAAATCAAATTCCATTAAGTGTTTCAGTTATCTTCTTCTCTCACCCCACCTCTTTGTTATTATTTCTATAGTGAATCTTTACCCACCAAGTTTGTACCTATTATGATAAAAGTTAATTATGGTCCATAGCTTCAAGTTCTGTACCTTGGCAGGCAGTGGGAACCTATGGACAATATACTTTGTTATATACCTTTTATAGCCAGATAGAAAATGAAATGCTAAATAAGATAGCAGTGGAGTTTCAGGATATGAAAAGAGAAACTAGGAGATGGAAATATCAGGATAATGTTACAGAAGTAGAATAGTTCAAGTGGAGCAATGTATCTGAAATAAAAATGTACAAAGGACATAAGTAGAGAATGAAAGAGTGAAATGCATTTTTTTTGTTTTGTTTTACAAAAGTTTATTTTTACATCATTTTGAACTTTTTTTTTT
>NW_004567104.1:4164575-4173109 GCF_000260355.1 Condylura cristata
TCTCTGAAGAAACATTATGAGTAAGGAGAATATAATGACATGTTACAAGCATGTAAAGGTTAAAATTGTCAACTAAAACTACTCTATCCTGCAAGCACTCCTTCAGAAAGAGGAGCTAAAGTTTTTTTTTTTTTTTTTTTAGCTGTTTGCAAGCACTGAACTACTCATCCAATAAATATTGACTGGAGCTTATATCTCAACAAAATAGAGGGACATGCACAAATAATTGAAGAAGGAAATCAATTGAACCACAGAAATTATGAATAAAATGACAGGAACAGATGATCAAATATTAATTCACTGTAAAGGTACATTCACCAGTTGAAAGACACCAAATATCTAGTTAAATTAGGAAACAACATCCATTTTTGTAATGACTCCAAGAAGCACACCTAAACTCCAAAGGCAACAGGTTTAAGTTACAGGGCTGAAATATTACAAAGATATGGGACCCAAAAGAAGACAGGAACAGCCATAATTATATAATAAACAAAATACATGTACAACTAAATATAGTAACAAGATATAGGAAGGGACACTATATAGCGATGATATGAAAGCTATACCAAGGAAACATAGCACTCACCAGCATATGCTCACCAAGAAAGAATCACCAAACATTATTAGGTGACTATTTTAAACTATGAAAGCAGACATTGGGGGGGAGCACATCTGTGATAAGAGGGTAAGAGACATTACTACCCCATACTCACCAATCAACTAGACAAAAAATAAAACAGAATACATTAACTTTAAATAATTAGACAGCAGAGACATACTAGTCATTCATAGAATACTGCAACCTCCAAAACACTGAACATGCATTCCTCATATGTTCACATGACATATTTTCCAAACTTTTACAATTATTATATCACAAGACCGTATTACAAAATTTTGAAGTTCGAAATTCCACCAAGCATCTTTTCTGACCATAATCAACTATAAAAAGAAAGTAGTGGGGGGCTTCAAGTACCTAGGGACTGAATAATGTACTAATTAAAGACAATTGGGATAATGAAGAAATGGAAAGATGCACACACACACACACATTTATGTTTATATATATATATGTATACATACATATATATGTACATATACATACACACACATACACATGTATACACACATATGCCTATACACATACATACACACATGCACACACATATATGTGTGTATATATGTATACATATATGTATGTGTGTGTGTGTGTTTAAGATTTATTTACTTATATACACAGAACTGGTACACCAGAGGTGCAGGGGCAGTGAGAGGATTCACCAGCGACAAAGTAGAGGGTAGAACAGGCCAACTGACAAAATACACTGCTGAATGTAGCAGCAGTAGGGACAGGAGAGGTCTGCCATGCCATGTGTATCACCTCCAGGGAAGGCAGAGATCAAACTCATGCTGAAGTGGCTTTAGCTTCTTAGTACTGTGCTTTAACTCATTGTGCCACCAGGGAGGGCACGGAAGAAAAAAAAATAAAAATCAAGAAAACTGGACATTCTAGACAACTGACACTGAGTACATAATGTTCAGAGCTCATACAATCAAAAGTGTTTCTAAGTGAAAATTACATAGCAATACAAGTCCATATCAAGAAAAAAAAAAAAAGAACTCAAAACCACAACAATAACAAAAAAAAAAAACAGTAAAATTGAGGAAATAATCAATTTTATGTAAGTGATAAATGAAATGAATGGAACAGAAACTTAAAAAGAATGGCCCAACAGATAAAAATCAATAATCAATTATTTGGAAAAAAAATCAATAATTTAACAAGTCTCACCAAGAATGTCAATATCTCAAATAAATAGAATTAAAACTGGACTGGAAGAGAATAAACCACAACAGAATTTCAGAGGGTAAATATAGACTTTACCATGAACAACAATACATTAAAAAGTTGATTAACCTAGAAGATGTGGACAAACTGTTAGAACTATATAGTCATCTGAAACTGAACAGGGACAAAGTAGAAATCTTAAACAAACAAGCTACAAGCAAGGAAATTGAAAGAGCAGTCAAAATTCTGAAAATCAAAACTCTGAAAATCAAATGTCCACTACTATATGGCTTTTACAACTGAATTTTGACAAACCTTCAAAGTTGAACTAGTAACTGTCCTGCTCTTCAAAAAATATGAAATAAAAGGGACACTTGAAAAGACAATTTATGATGACATCATTGCTTAATATCAAGCCCAAAAAGGAAAAAGAAAAAAAAAAAACATAAGAAAATCACAAATCAATTTTCCTAATAAACACAAACACAAAATTCCTTAACAAACCCTAGCAAATTGAACACAACAAAATAGTAAGTGTCATACACCATGTCCAAGTTGAATTTATACCAGAGTCACAAAGGTGGTTCAACATCAGAAAAATCAATATAATGTATCACATTAGCAAAAAGAAAGGTAAAGTTTATAAGATTATATGATAATTTCAATAAAGAAACATTTGATAAAACCCCACATCTAGTTATAAGAAAATGGGACAAACTGAATAAACCTTAACATAATACAAGTCATTTACAACAAATCTATAGATAATATATTATCAAAGATAAAAATATGAAAGCTTTTCTCCTACTATCTGGTATAAAAAATGGATGTCCTCTCTTGCCACTACTATTCAACAATTTTAGAAATTCTAGCTAGAACATTTTTACAAGAGGAAGATATAAATGAAATTGAATTGGGAAAAAAAGTAAAATTATTTTCCGCAAATGCCATGAAAATATACTTAGAGGACCATTAAAATTCACAAGAACAACAACAACAACAAAAGTTGCTGAAACAAGCAGCATAGCAAGTTGATAGGCTGAAAAATGAGTTGAATTACTAAATAATCAACAAGATAGAACAGAAAGAAAGAAAGTGATCTAATTTATAATCAATAACAACAACAAAATAAACATTGAGAAGTAAAACTAACAATGCAGGTAACAATAAAATCAAATGTAGTGAAAGAGAACTGTAGACATAGTTGAAAGAAATGTAAGGCAAATAAATGAAAAAACAGAAGTCCCATTTCATGGATCAGAAGAATTAATATTGCCAATATCGCCATCCTACACACACACACACACACACACACACACACAAATACATATTCAATGTAACCTCAATTAAAATATCAATGTATATATATATATATATATATATATATAAACTGAAATAAACTGTACTAAAATCCATATGGAATTACAGGATAATCATTCTAAATTCAATACTTACAGAAATAAAGAAAATGGAGGTATCAATTTTCCAACAACCCAAACACCCAGACTTTATTTTTTTTATTGGAAAATCATAATATTTAGAACAGCCTGGCACTGGAACAGAATCAGATACACAGTCCATGGAATATAATTTACATCCCAGAAATAAACCCACACATATATGGATAATTAATCTATGGTAATGGAAGCCATGAACATACACTAGAATAAGGCTAGCTTCGTCAATAAATTATTTTGGGGAAAATGGACAGTTTGCCTTAAAAGAGTGAATATAGGCTATGATCTCTCACCATACAAAAAATTCAATTCAAAATGGAAATTTTTTGATGTAGGATCACCCCTCCCTAAATACATAGAAAATACAGTTTAAAATATTTCATATCATAAATTTTGATGTCTCTAGCGATTTTTTCCAAAGCAAGGAAAACAAAAAAACAACATACACAACTACTTTAATCAAATTAAAAAGTTTTTATACAACAAATTTACTGTAAACTGTAACTAAAACGAAGATAAGACACCTTACTGAATGGCTACAAAATTTTGCACACCATACATGCAACCGGCAAGAGACTGTTATCAATGATATGCAAAAAACACATCCAACATTCAACTCTGTAAAACAAATAACACGATCAAAAAAAAAAGATAAAATAATAAAACAAATACATATCTAAAGCAGATATACGAACTGCAAACAGGCATATGAAAAAATGCTTACTTTCCCATATCATTAGTTAAATGCAAACCAATTCTAAAATGTGACAATATCTCACATCTGTGAGAATGACTTGTGACAAAACCAGAAATTGGTGCTTCATAGAAAAGGGAACTCTCCTACACAGATGATGGGAATGAATACTCATGAAGTCTTAAAGAATACACCATGCTGTGCTTCAAAAGATAAAATGGAACTTCCATAAAATCCAGTAATTCTAACCATAGGCATATATCCCAGAAATAATAATAATAATAATAATAATAATAATAATAATAATAATAATAATAATAATAATAATAATAATAAAGCTATTTCAAAAAGAAAGTTCTCAGTACTATTTACAATAACCAGGTTGTTGTGGAAAAAAAAAAGTCAAGATGCCTCAAAACAGATGAGTGGATCAAAAAGATGTATATATGGACACTGAATGGATGAAAAAATTTGCACACCATACATACAACTGACAAGGGAATGCCAGTGATATGGAAAGCTCCATTTTCTATGCATATTAATCAGCAATCATTTCCATTTTTGTCACATGAGTCTTTCTCACAGGTGTGAAATGTTGTCATATTTTAGTCTTGGTTTGCATTTATGTAATGATATGGGGAGGTTAGCATTTTCTCACATGCCTGTGAATATCAAAAAGATGTACACACATCATGGGATATTACTCAGTTATCAAATAAAAATATATAATTTATGACAATTTGGATAGAGCTTTAAGGGATGGTGCTAAGTGAAATAATTCAGAATGGAAAAGATAAACACCAGGTAGTGTTACTAATGTGTGTTATATGCAGTAAGTACAGTAAGAGTCAGGAAAAAAAAAAAGTCTAACAACTAACACTTAAATACTGACTTTAGAGCTGAAGTACCAAAACAGGAAAAGGGTGAGATAGGGGTAAGAAAAAAGAAAGGAAACATAATGGACTATGTTGGTGGACTGCACTATGGTGACAATAACTGATGGGAGTATTCAAATATCTCAATTAAAATAATTAATTAAAATGTAGACATATGGGAAACATATTTTCACATCATACATTCACAAGGAGCTTATTTCAAAAATCTACAGGAACACATATAACACCAGAAAATGAAAACAAATAGTCCATTCAAAAATGGACTGAAGTGATAAATGGGCAATTCTCCAAAGAAGATATGCAGGTGACCAACAAGCACATGGGAAAATGATGATTTCTTATAATTAGGAAACTAAAAATTAGAACCATAAGCTACCATATCAAATCCATACCCAAAAAAAGTGTTCATCAGTATATGTTTAAAAAGGTATGCTTCTACAATGTCCATGGGCTAGAGACATGTTCAGTTTAGCATTTTACATTCTTATAGAAAGTGACAATAATTTCAGGAGTTGGAATTAAAATTAATGTGCAGGTTCATAAAATTTTAGAACTTTGGCTTCATTTATATACATAAAAATAACCTCTAATATCTTATTTTATGTGAGTCATAGCTTTTAATATTATTAGAAATACATATTCTCCAATGAGGACAGATGGACGATAGATGCATGAAAAAAAATCATCATCATCATTCAAAATAAGGGAAAACCACAATAAATTATTACCTCACTCCTATGAATATGGTTCATATCAAGATATCCCAAAACAAGAAATGTTTGGAAAGAATGTTGAGAAAAAGGAAGCTTCCTACAATAATGGCAGGGATACAGATTTGCCTACCCCATTAAGGCGCGTAGATTCTCAATATGTTAAATTTAGGTCTAAGCCATGTGATCTACCTATCCTATTCACTTAAAATATCCACCCAAAGAACAGAAGAATGATAAGTTTATTGCAACCCTGTTTGCAATAGACAAGGCATGCAAGCCATCTAAGTTCACAGGGTTAGATGAGTGAGTTAAAAATAATGTATACAAAGACAATTATAAAGCCTATTAAAATAAATAGAAAAAGAAAAAAAGAAAATGAAACAAAAATCCCCACTCATGGATTGGAAAAATAACATTAACACAGACATTCTATCAAAAGCAATTTACAGATTCAGTAATATTACAATAAAAATATAAATGACATTCTTCAAAGAAATATAACAAACACTATTGAAGTTCATATAGAACCACAGAAAACCAAAAATAGCCAAAGTTCTACTGATGAAAACAAAGAAAAATGCATGTGTCACACGTTCACACTTCAATCTATACTAACAAAATCCTAATAATGAAAACAGTGAGGTACTGTAACAAAAACAGACACACAGACCGATGGAACCAAATAGAAAACCCATAAATAAACCCTCACATATATTGACAATTAATCTTGACAAAGGAGCAAATAATATGCAATGAAACAAGAACAATTTGTTTAACAAATGGTGCTGGGAAAACTGGAATAGTATAAGCAAAATAAAGGAACTATATCACCACCTCACACCATGCATGGAAATCAACTGAAAATGGATAAAATATGTGGGCATAAGACCTAAAGCTATAAAATATATAGAAGAAAATATAGGCAAGACACTACAAGACATACATCTCAAAACCTTTTTAGAGACTCTTCACTCAAAGCAAAGGAAATGAAGGAAATATAAACACATGGGGCTACATCAAACTGAAAGCTTCTGCACAGTAAAAGGAGACATAAAATAAGACAAAGAGATGCTCTACTGACTGGGACAAAAATCTTTGCAGTCCATAGAACAGATAAGAGATGATCACAAAGATACTCAAAGAGTTCACTCAAATTCACAAAAACAAAGCAAACAATCTTGTCAAAAAATCACCAGAAGAACTTAAAATACACATATGCAAGGAATTGCAAATGGACATATAAAAAGAATGTTCAAAACTATATACCAGAGACATTTTATGGGGGTGGAGTGGGATATGGAATCAAAAACAGGGGGGTGGGGGGAGGGAAGTGCACTGAAGTATGGTGATGGCACAATGGTGATTTGGTGATGGGATGAAAAAAGGCACACAGTTATGTAAAAATAAACTATTATATTTAAATTAAATATAAATAATTAAAGTAAAAAAAATCAACATCCCTCAAGATCAGGGAAATGAAAATCAAAACCACAATGAGATACCACATCTCATATCAGTGAGAATGGCACATAAAAAAAAAAAAAGCAACAGCAACAAATGTTGGCAAGGCTTCTGTGAAAATATAACACTCCTACATTTTTGGTGGGAATGCATACTGGTAGACTACTGAAAATGGGTCTATCATATGACCCAGCAATTCCACACCTAGCAAACGACCCAGGGGTTATAAAAAGCATTAATCCAAAAGGATACATGTACCCCTATGTTTATTGCAGCACTACTTACAAATAGGCAAACACTGGAAATGACCCACATGCACACAGATGATTGGATAAGGGAGATGTGGTGTGTGTGTTTATACACACACAATGTAATACTACTCAGCAGTCAAAAAAGATAAATTCATGCCATTTGCAGAAATATGGATGGAACTGGGATTATGCTCAATGAAGGAAAAGGAAAAATATCAAATTGTTTCACTTATATGAGGAATTTAAGGGAACCAAATAAGACCTGGGATGGGGGGGAGTGTATTTTTATTATAATACAAACAAAACAAAAACAGACGATTATAAACCAGAGGTATCCTACAGGGGAGGGTGGCACAAAAGGACCAGAAGGAGATAGGAATGTGGGGGAAACTGGTGATAACAGGAGTGAGGGGAGTAAACATTGTTGTAAAATGAACAATAATGTAAACATATATATCAATTAAAAAAAGAAAATTGGTATATATACATATACATACATGCACATATACCTGCATACACATAAATACATAGCTATATACATATATAGCAGAGTATTCAGCAATGCAAATATACTAGTACCACTGCCAACACCATGGATATAAGTGGAGGGGATTACAGTGAGAAAAAATAAATACCAATTGCTTTTGCTTATATCTGGATTATAAAGAAATAAGACAAAAGTTCAGATGAAACAAACAAACAACAACAACAAAAAAAAAAAAAACAACCTAGAAATCTGACTGTGAAATTCAGGAAATAGATGGAAGGTAGCAAATAAAGGTGTGGAGTGTATCAGTGGACTATGGGTATCTTCGTTGTGGATATGTTGTGGTAATATAGATCTGAACACATATGCTCTTATCCTTTTAAATCATATGCAGTATTGTAAACCAGTTTTTTTTTACAATTAAAGTATATTAATAAAGAAAAAATGAAATGTTTATATTTTCTATAAAATAGTAGCAAATGCCTACATCAATTTACATGTCTTTTAAGTTATTAATTTTCATATCACAATTTGTTCAGAAAAGTAGCACTAATCTTGCTTTTTCAATATTTCTCTTTTTTAAATAATAATAAAAAAAAAGATCTATTTAGTTATGCTTACAGAACTGGATTACAGGTCAGAAGTGTGGTGAGTAAGAGGATTCAACAGAGACAGAGTGGGGAACAGAGCAAGCAGATCTACTGAAATACACTGCTGAGGGAGTAGTGGGTGGGTTGGGAAAGATTTGCCAAACCATGTGGGTCAGCTCCCTGGCCAGGGATCAAA
>NW_004567104.1:4173624-4178859 GCF_000260355.1 Condylura cristata
GGGCAGGCGGGAATCGAACTCATGCGGAAGCGGCTTTAGATTCTCAGTGCTGTGCTTTAACCCGCTGCACCACCAGGGAGGGCCACTATATTTTTCTTAATGAAAAAATATAACTCTTCCTTAATGAAAGGGATGGAAACATCTGGTTTTGTGTTTTATGAGTTGTATTATTACATGTCATGTATTTTCTGGAAAACTCCACTTTGCATGCATGAGATATCAAGAATGAAAATGGCAAATGAGTTCTTCATGTTGTGAAAATAGTTTTAAATGTAATGAATTCCTGCAAGGAGCACATAAAAACATGGCAACTACAGATTTTACTTTGCAAACCATTGGCATGATTGTTTCTTGATATTTTTCCTGTTTGCTTAATGTCATTAAACTCAATGTGAAAATAAATAATAAACAGAGAAGAGGTAGCGGACAAACTCATTTTCTCTACTTAATTTATCCCTAAATAAATTTTCATTTTTATATTTTACTTTTTGTCTTACCCAGAGTATTTTTAACATGGTATATAGACAATTTTCAAAAATTACTGCCAAATAAGCATATAGATATATTAAACTTTCTGCTAAATATTTTGGAAATAGCAAATCTAAAATGAAGTTAAAATAATTAGTAATGTTTGTGTATCCCATGGTTCTGTTCCCATTGTATTTTCAAAAGGGTGTGCCATAGTGTGTGAGACATACACACAAATAATCACAGAGATAATCACAGAGACAGAATGGACATAAAGAAGCTAGTCTCTGGGATCTCCTAGAACCATGTTTTTCTCCACATGTAGATCAAGGTAATACAGTTTTGTGTTTGGTGTTGCTCAGACATTGGAATGATGTAAATTCAAATATGACAGTATAAAAGAACCAAAAAAAGATTAAAATGAGACATGCTTTTGCCAGTATTTATATTCATAGTATGACAAATGATTTATTTACCTTTATGGGGAATCAGCACTCAACAGTCCAAATCACTGACTTCCTATTATTAACATCATCTTCAAGTCCTTTACAAATCAAGTTGATCAGCTTTCTACGTTTACAATAAAATATTTTTCCTCTTGAATGGTTCATTTCATCTGTTATTGTATAACAAACATTTCAAAGAAAATTGACATTGCAACCTAATTTATATATCTTGATAACAGCATTTTATTTTTCACTTGAAATGATATTTTCTCCAAATAGCAAAACAAAATTATTTCTTTTGACAGGTTAGAAACTCTGTGGCTGAAAATTAAAATCATATTGAAATCTGTAAATCTAGTTGTGTAAACACCTTTAAGCTCAGAGTAGTTTCAATTCTATTTGTTAAAGTAAATAAACTAAATTTACCTTCCATCAAAAATTTTTCTTAGAGGTATTTTACCTTAAATACTGCAGCAACTAAATATAATGCAAACTATTTTCTAGGGAATGAAATCACCATTGAGAAAAGCAGCATCACTAAACATTACTAAAGAAACCTTACCATATAGATGTCTTTCACAACAGAAGGGTCTGTCATTTTCTAAATCTGCAAGTGGCATGTGATCATAAACACCTCATTATAAGCATCTGTGCAAAGTTTTCAGATTCATGCCATGATTCTTAGATATCAGAACATTTGTTATAGTTCCATCTGTTTTAAAAGCATAGCTGCCAATGTGGTTGAATCATCAAGGAAATTATTTTGTGTCTTTATGTAGATGTTTGTGATTATATATTCATGTCTTTTCTGATGGATCATTAACTTTTAAAGGCAAATATCAATGTAAAAATGGAATGACTATTAAAAGTAAATATAATTCAATGTCTTCCCTGGCGGTGCAGTGGGTTAAAGTTCATCACTATGAAGCTAGCCACAGCCACTTCAGCACTATTTCGATCCCAGGCCAGGGAGGTGACCCACATGGCATGATGGCAAGGCTGATCTCTCCTGTCTCACCAGCTGCTCCCCTCAGTAGTGTTCTTCCTCAATATGCCAATTCTGCTCCCAGTCTGCCTGGTGAATCCTCTCACCACCCTCGTACCTCTGACCTGTACCCCAGTTCTGTATACATAAATTTATATTTTTAAAAAGTTAATACAATTCCAATTAAAGTGATAACTCTACATTAACATGATAAACATGTTTTTTCTTATACATTAACATGATAAACATGTTTTTAAACATATATGAAGATCAAACATAAAATGCTCAATTTAAGGAGAAAAATCAATGTATCTAGATACATCTTTCCATCCTCTCACCTTTTATTTCTTTTCATTTTTTAGGATTTATTTATTTATTCATACAGAATTGGGGTACATGCCAGAGGTGCAGGGGTGGTGAAATAATTCAGAGAGACAGAGTGGGGAGCAAAACAGGCAGGTCAACAAAGTACACTGCTGAGGGAAACAGTGGGAGGGTCAGGAGAGGTCTGCCACTCCATCTGGATCACCTCCAGCCAGGGGATCACACTCCACTGAAGTGGCAGCCACTAGTTTGCAGTGCTGCATCCTAACCTTTTGTGCCACCAGAGAGGGCACCCTCTCTCACCTTTTTGAAAATATTAACTTTTATTTATTTATATATACAAAAGCTAGGGTGTAGGCCAGAGGTGCAGGCTTGGGGGTGAGAAGTTTCACTAGAGACAGTAGGGAACAGAACAGAGGATCTACTGAAATACACTGCTGATGGGAGTAATAGGCAAGATATGAGAGGTCTGCTGTGCTATCTGGGTCAACTCACTGGAGGGAGATGGAACTTGTACTGCTGCTGTGGCTGCTGATAGCTTGATAGGACTGACACTCAATCTGTTATGCTACCAAAGAGGATCATCTCTCACCATTTCGTTGGTATATTTACATACAGTTACTTTCTCAGAAGCAAAAGCTATCCTCAACATTATTAATTTATTAAATTTTATATTAATTTAACTTATACATATTTACAACTATTTTATTTCAACACTTAGTAAAGCTTATATTGTAAGTGATCAATACCTTACTTGAGAAAAATGATTATAGCTCATAGAAACTCTGGCTCTAAGGAATTTTGAAGTCACCTAACTCAGTTCTTTTATTTTCTGGACAGAGCAACTCACTCATATGATTTTGGGATTGCTAGTTTAGACTGCAGATTAGAGTGGAAGGTTTGAGATGCACAGGAAAAGTACAGTCCCAGATTGAAGGCAGTCTGCTAACAGAATCCCTTTTGATAAGGAAAGTTTCTTCCAGGAAGACTTTTACTTAGTTGTACTTTAGCCAGCTTTATTCAAAGTCCAGTTGTTTAAATATTTATGTTATTTAAAAGAAAACTTGATAGAAATTTTCAGAATGTTTGACAAATTATCTAGAAAAAACAGCACAGTCAAGTTGGTACATAAACATTAAAATCACCACACAATTTTATTTATGTTGTGCATTTGATTTTCTATTAACAATTGGTAAACTGTGTATTTGCATTAACTCTACATATATACTTGTTACATACCACTGTCCCTTTAAGCAATTAAGTATACAATTGCTATTACAAGTATGTTACAAAAATTACATGTGACTTTTCTATCAACTTAACTTTCTTCTTAATGTAAATAACCATCTTTAGAATGTTGTGTAAATCCTAGATAAGTTGTATATATTTTTTACACTAGTTAGAAAATTTAATTATGTCCTTACTCTAGATCTATTTGGAAAAACAAAGTGATTAATTTATTTAGGTATAATTACTAAAGTATTTGCACAACAATCACATGTTCAGAATCTGCTCTAAAAGACTTGATGAAAATGTGTTTAATTAAAGGTGTATTTAAGCCTTATATATATATATATATATATACTTTTTTTTTTTTTTTTTTTTTTTTTTTTTGCAGGTCTGTGTCTTTGTTGCTGCCATCCCTGGTCTGTTTTTCTTTTTTTTTTTTTTAACTCATGATTATCTCTAAAACAAAACTTGATCACCTCTTCTTCCTCTATTTATTTTCTGATGACTCCATTTCCAAAGCAGCTTCAATGTTTTTGAATCTCAATACATATCTATGATATAGTTTACAAATGCATATGAATTTATATCATTTTTACAACAAATATTAAAAATCACATATGTTCCTATAACAAACATTTACATTATCAAGTTATTCAGTGAAAATAATTCTGGAACTATGAAAGGAAAACTTTCAATATTTTAGGATTGCGCTTTGTCAACCTTATTAACTGAAATAGGTACACATTACATTTTCTAATGAAAATCAGTGTAAATTTCATGTTGAAAATGGTGGCTGTTAATATTTATTTTCTTTTTGAAAAAATAATATCTATCTAATACTATATTTTATGATCTAATATCAAAGTTACTTCAAAAGAGTGTAGTTTTAGTAATGGTTGGATCAAATATATTTTGGATATGCAATTTTTATTAAACTAGGTATGAAATATTTGGTGAAAAGTAGCTTTTTATTCAGCTCTTAGTAGTGTCACATTTCATATGCTAAAATAGGTGTCAGTGTTTGATTAAGAGGTACGCCAAAATGTCAAGGTATACATACTCTAGAAGGGCACAGTCATGTGCTACACAAAGACAAAGTAAGCAGACTCTTAGTATGAGATACAGTTGACAGAATCTTTGTACATCAATAGAGAGGAGAGACTACTCCTAATAGTAGATTCCCATTAATTCCCACAGGTCGCTCATCTCGTGGTCCAATAGCTTGCCACATATCTAAGGCAGAGTGCCACACACATTTGTAGGGAAGTTCCAGAGTACTTAGACAGAGGAGAGAGAGAAAATATAAAATCAAATTATAAATTAAGATGATTGCTTTGTCTCTGCCAAGGACAAGGAACAGCCTCCACACATGTCTCTCAATGAAGTGCCTCTGTTAGATATCTCATAACAGTGCCTCTACACACTTCTCCTCCATGTGTCTCCTCCAAGTTTCTTTTCTAGCAGTTTTAAGGATCTAAAAAGACCACAGAAGCAAGAGAATGAGTCTGCTTGACTTCTGTTTTATGTAGGCATACCTAGCTACTCATGTCTGGCCCTAGTTCTTAATAGCTCACCAGTTCAAGAAGGTAATTCATGGCATACAGGGATTTGTAACCAATGCGACTGCATGTAAGTATGGACAGAGAAAATGGCATCTCATCTTTATGAAGGTGTAGGTGCTACTCAGAAGTTTTTTTTTTTTATTGTATGAAATATTTATTTATGCACAAAAGAACAGACTAGAGGTGCAGGGGGTGAGAGGATTTACCAGAGAGGGGGGGG
>NW_004567104.1:4179024-4185534 GCF_000260355.1 Condylura cristata
TATATATATATATATATATAAGAAGGCAGCTATACTTATGACTGTTATATTTTTTTAATTATTTATTTACTTTGTAGATTAGCTGGGGTGTAGGCTAGAGGTTCATGGAAGGAGATTTAAATGATTCACCAAAACAGAGTGGGAGGGAAGCAGAACAGGTAGATTTACTGAAATACAGTACTAAGGGGAGTAGCAGGAGAGGTCCGCTGTGCCATATGAAGTTTAGCTCCCTTGCTCAGTCCATAGTGTTATAACCATAATGGTTATAACTCAGACCATAGTGTTATAACTATAATGGTTTTTTAACATGTTAGATTTAAACAACCTTAGGTGATGTGGGAATCCCCATGACTATTATTAAGGTAACAGCTTTATATTTTGATTAAGATTATACATAATAAAATTTTATTTTTTTCTATGTATTTTAATAACATAATTGTATATCTCATTAAATTCATGGAACTCAACCTATCTTTGTTTATTCTCATCAGAGAAAATTCAGATTTTAACACCTCTTATTGAATATGTAATATTCAATATATTTAATCCAATATAATAAATGTAGATTCATCACCATAATTATTTTAAAATTGTATCATGGGAATAGATAGCAACACGGTTTGCAAATATATAAATGTTAGTTTGCATTAATTGAAAATTGCTACCTTTGATATTCAGATAACATTTTAAAAATCATAATAATAACAATGACATATTAATAATATAAGTGAACAGAGTTCTAATTGTAGTAAACACACACTGGATGTTTGAAACTTGATCATATTGTCTAGAATCTATGAGACATTTATTGCACATATTATTGCCAACTACAAGTGAAAATTGAACTCACCCAGCTCAATTTTCAAGAAAAATCACTTAAGGTCACGACTCCTCTTAATTTAGGAGGTGGCAGTTTCCCAATCCTTGTGTAGTAAAATGTGAATAGGAAAGTAGGGGATGGTATCACTTGGTAAAAAATGAAGGAGTAGTGTTGATATGGCAACATTATTTTAACAGTGTATTAATCATCTATGCTGTGTAGCAAACTACTAAATCTTAGAGATGCAGAATATCTCAAATATCAGCAGTCAGGAATCTAAGTCTGATTCTATCTCCATTTTTGCTTGGAGTCTTAAGGATGAATTAGAGTCAGCTACATCTATGTTTTTTATGTGAGGCTCAATTAGAAAACAGTCTGTTTTCAGGTTCACTACGTATTTTGGCAGAATTCATTTCCTTGCAGCCATATAAATGAGTGTCCCAGATTCTGGCTGGTCTGATGTTGAGGGTATCTGCAGTTGCTGGAGGCTGCCCCAATTCCTAGGCAATTTGACTTTCCCAATATGTCATTTCACTTACTCAGGACAGTAAGGAGTGTCTAGAGCAAGTGGACTAACAAGATGCAGTTTTATTTAATGGAATAGAATTACAAGTGTGATCTATTACCTTTTACTCCATTTTTACTAATTTTATTGATTAGAATCTAGTCAGATCTTTCCACACCTAGGGAGGTAATTGTTACAGAAAATCATGAATCTTAGTTAACCGAGATCATCAACTAGAGGATAGGTACTTGGAGTTTGTTAGGTGTATTCAGTATAATAAACCGATTTTTATCAGCAACAGAGGCAAAAAATAGCCTAATGTTTTACACTTCTAAAAAATTATGACAATACAATTTCAAATAAATTCTTCTAGTTCCTTAGGCCATCCCTGGTGATGAAACAGGTTGAAGCACAGAACTAGGAAGCTAGCCACAGCCGATTCAGTTGGATCCCCAGCCACGGAGGTGACCCACAGAGCATGGCAGACTTCTCCTCTTTAGCCTTCTGTCTGCCTGTTCTGCTCCCCACTCTGTCTGATGAATCCTCTCACCATCCCTGCAACTCTGGCCTGTATCCAAGTTCTGTATGCATAAATAAATAAACATTTGAAATAAAGAAATATTTATAGCTACTAAAATTACAGCCTCAATTACATTAAAAAGTTTGCATGTCAGCATTGTGAGCCGGTTCAACACTGGCATCCTTCTCCATACCAGCTATATCCCTGGTTTTATTCACTACACACCTGCTTCTGAAACTTAACATACAGAGAGGCAATGAATGGGTTTACTTACTACTTATTGGAAAGAGAGGACTTACAGTTAGCAGAAAGTAGTAGGGCAGAGGAAATTTTACTGTAGAAAAGAGCAAATGTGATTAAAATGAATAAGTAATTGCTCTTTCCACCTTGTGTTGAGACATGGCTGTAACTACAACATTGTGAGTTACAGAAACTACCATATTAGTAATATATATTTAAACAAAAAGTAAAAATTAGCAGGTTGCTGTCTATTTCTCCTCCTGGGTGTAGTTGTATCAATGGTGAATGAGGATTTATAATGTAGCAATTTAGAAGGAAAGTCAGAAAGTTCAATTGGACCTCACACTATCTTCAACTTGAAGTGACAACAACATCAGATAGTCGTTGGCCCGAGACTGTAAGATCAGGAAGACAGTGTGAAAGAAGCAGTTAAGTAGTCTCATTTTTTTTTTTAAACCAGTGTTTTCCTGTAAAATATTTAACTATTTTGAGTTTGTGCTTGAATCTGTTTCCTTACTGCTCAACTAACTGGCTGTTTGTGTCACTTGTATAGCAGAATGTGACAGAATGTGACATCTGTATCTTACATTAGGGAATCATGGATGCTTGTTTCTTTAGTCCTCCTACTAAAACTACTCATTCATCCATCAAATAGAGAGCAATAAAAACAAAGCAAATGGCATAAAAAAAGGCTTCTTTGATAGAGTTTATATTCTCTAGCATTTATGCATATATGATGCTGATAATTCCCATGCAAACCAAGTAACAGAACACAAGAATTGAGTCAAAAAGTGCAGAGTTAATGATTAGTTCTTCACCAATGAGGTGGCATTTAAGCAAATGCTTCAAGAAACAGAAGGACAACAAAGGGATATATTCTTCGTGTTTTGAGAGAAGTGAGAATTTCTGGATTGGAAAGAACAGGAACCTAGGTAGTTTTAGATGAGGACATATGATGAGATACTTGGAGGCCTTATCACCTAGATGCATGTAGTTTTCTTAGCAGTATTTGCACTTTTACCCTGAAAGAAATGTAAAATGATTTTAGAGACAGACAATAGAAAATTTGGAGATTTTGCTGCTCATGTTATACATACAAGCAATCTTCAGTGAGATTGATTTCTGTGTCTCTTCTTTCATTTACAAATAATAAAGCTATCTGACTTAGAAATGTCTCCTGGTTAGTAGCTGTCCTTCCTTCTAGTAGAAAATAGCATTATCTGTTTTCTCTAACATGGTTTGGAAAATGATATTTAAAAATTGATAAAGCCATTTTAACCAAACACTACACAATGACCTGATGGTTTTCCTTCATTGTTTTATTTATTGTTCCATGTTGATGTGTTAGTGATACAGAAATATTATATTTAAATATGCATATTTCTGAAAGGAACTCTTTTGATGAATTTTTAGATCAACAAACTCCCATGAGGGCAATCCTCATTGTATCAGATCCAGAACCTAAACAAATGATAGCTATAAATTAGTATTATTGCACATATTTTCTGTAAGTGTTTTTTAACTCTCTTTTAAATAAGGGACTTCTCTTCTTCGTATTTCAGATTTCAGTGATCCTTAAATATCTCTTTCCTCTTCGTACACCACTTTTGTTTTTTCCACATAAGAATAACTAATTGCTTAGCTTCTCCTTGAAAGTTATTATTATGGGGGCCCTCCCTGGTGGTGCAGTGGGTGAGGATGCAGCACTAGCACTGCAAGCCAGCCACAAGTTTGATCCCAGCCCCGGAGGTGACCCACATGGCACACTTGACCTCTCCTGTCTCGCCAGCTGCTTCCCTCAGCAGTGTACTTCATGATCTTCCTGTTCTGCTCCCCACTCTCTGGTGAATCCTTTCATTGCCCCTGCACCTCTGGCCTGTACCCCACCCAGTTTCGTATGCATAAATTAATAAATCATTTTTTTAAAGAAAGTTATTATGACTTACTATTTAACAGAACAAACCTACCAAATATTATAACTAGTGAGTATTTAGTGCTAATTTTCTGTCTTAATGTTAAACCAATTTAAGAAAGAACACATGGACATATTTGCTTAAGAATTAAAAACTTTGCCAAGTGAACACTCCTGGGCCCAGACCGAGGACAGGCATATTTTATTCTCATTAACTATATCTACCAAAGCAGTTGATAAAATATGACATTTTCGCTTTTTTTTTTTTTGCCTTTTACTAAATTTGTTAGCAATGTTTGAAAAAGTTTAAAAGGTTAATTAGTCCTCTTCATCACCAAGATATTCTTTATATATTAAAATCTTAAACTGGTTTTAAGATACAAGAAATTTAGAATTATGGTAAATAAAAGAAGGTGATAATTTTGAAATGACACATATTTCTAGTGTTTTCAACTTTGCAACAGAATTTGCCTTATAATACTATTTTTGTAATGGCAAATGCTGCTTCAAGGTGAAAATGTTTTCACACCAGCAAAGCTTGAGACTTCAAGAGTTAGTCTCTTTAAGGTGAATTAAAATTTACTATATAATTTACATCTGAGTTAACAACAACAAAAAAAGACAAATATAAAACTCTACTGTACAGTGAAACAATAATAACCACAGAGTGCTAATTTTAGTTGTGACAATTTTATGTACAGGAAATTTACACATCAAAGTTAATTGTAAAAATCAAATGAGAATTGGGCTCTTCCTGATGGCATAACATGTTAAAGCACAGCACTGTGAAGCTTGCAGCAGCCACTACCCTAGCTGTTACAGCATGAGTTCAACCCCTGGCCAAAGTGACCCACTTGTTCACCAGAGTGCTCTGTTCCCCACTCTGTTTCTGGTGAATCCTCTCACTGTCCCTGTACCTCTGTCCCATACCCCAGTTCTATATGCATAAACAAATGAATCTTTAAAAAAAAATGAGTTTTGAGTAATGCATCTAATCATAGAACCAACAAGCCAATCAAGATAGAGAACAGTTCCAACACATCAATAAATTTCAGATAACTTATAAAATATGATATTCAAGAGGACATGGTGGGGGAAAAAGGGAAGAAAGACACAATTTAGAGTAACTGCAGGGCAACCATGGTTAAATAAGCATCTCTTCTCAAGAATCACATAGGGATAAAGGAGTATATATTTTACCACAAGCTTTAGAGTATTAATTATGAGTCCCTTTGCAAATGAATGCCCTAAGAGTGGAAAATGGGTAAAATATAAATTTTAGTAAAATAAGCCTTCAAAAACAACATGACACTTAAGTTAGTTGTTATCAATCAATGATCTCTTGTTGAAACATCAGTTTGAAGCACAGACACTCTCCATTGATTCTCTGAAGACAGCAGCGGTCCTCTAGCACTTATGTTTAAGCACACTACTGTTGTCTGGTTAGTAAACCAAACTTCTGGAAAAATGCAGACTAATTAAGTGATCAGGGTATCTTTCCATATTATCAATTAGTTATACATTAGCAATGTGAGTAAAGACAATTTATATGGCCCTTTGTCTATAAGAACATCTATCAGCCGTCGAATGTTTGCTTTATCCATATTTTTAAGATAAAGTTAACAATAAGTTTGTGTAAGTTTGAGGTGTGTAATTTGATTTGATTCATGGAATGATTACCACAAAGTTTGGTAACAACAATCGTCCCACACAATTGCCATTTTTTCTATGTATGTATGATAAAAACATTTAAGAGGTATTCTCCTAGAAACTTTCAACTATGTAACACTGTCTTGTTAATTGTAAACATTCTGTATCTGGAACTTATATTAGGGTATTTGTACACTTTTATCAACTTTTCTCTATTTGTTCTATCCCTCAATCCAAGGCAACCACCATTCTGCTATCTGTTTCTATGACTTCCCCTTTTTTGAATTTTAGATGTAAGTGATATGTAATGTTTGCGTTTCTACATCTGACTATTTGACAGCATATTTTGGAATGTTTTATTTATAAAAATAAAAGAAATATATTCATTCCTGAAGACTGACAAATTACTCACCCTTTTTAGAAATTTCAGTTGGAATTTTCCAGATAAATATATTTTGATGTTTTATTTTTGTTCCCCTAAAATGCCATAGCAATATACAACATTTTCAAAACTGAAAACTGCTTTACTAAATAAGCTCTACAATTTTGTCTTAGGAAAACAGAAGGATCAACCCATTTAAAAAAAAAAAAAACGAAAAAACTTAAAAAAAATGGAATTATATGTAAATTATTATATCATCTACAAATAATAATAGTTTTACTTCTTCTTTCCCAATTTGGAATATTTTTATGTCTTTTTCTTGCCAAATCATCTAGTTAGGACATGCAGTACTATATTGGAAAGCTGTGGTGAGGATAGACATCCATGTCACATTTCTGATCTTAATGGGGAGGAAGGCTTTCAGTTTTTCACCATGAAGAATGTTGTTAGCTGTGGGTTTACTATGTTAAGATAGGACCCT
>NW_004567104.1:4186914-4188022 GCF_000260355.1 Condylura cristata
TGGCGTGGCAGACCTCTCCTGACCCGCCTGCTGCTCCCCTCAGCAGTGTACTTCATCCATCTGCCTGTTCTGTGTCCCACTCTGTCTCTGGTGAAGCCTCTCACCACCCCTGAGCTCTGGCCTGTACCCCAGTTCTGTATGAATAATTAAATAAATCTTTAAAAAAAATCACATATAGATGGTCAGTTACTGCACATCAAAGGAGAAGAAGCTACTTTAAAGCAAATAAATACTCTTCAATAAATGGTGCTTGGAAAACTGGGCTGCCAAATGTAAAAGAGTGAAACTACACTACTACTCTCCACCATACCCAAAAATCAATTAAAAGTGAATAGATGGGCTCTCCCAGATGGCACAGTGGACTAAAGCAAAGCACTATAAGCTAACTGCAGTCTCTTTAGTGCACATTCGATCCCCCACCCTGGGGGTGACCCACATAGTGCAGCAGACCTCTCCTATCTCACCCACTGCTCACTCAGTAGTGTACTTCTTCAGTCTGCCTGTTCTGCTCCCCACTCTGTCTCTGGTGAATCCTCTCACTGTCTCTGAATCTCTGGCCTGTCCCCCCATTCTGTATGCATAAACAAATAAATATATATGTTTAAAGTGCATAAATAACTTGATTGTAAGAACAGATACTATGATATATATATAAGATGACAAAGACAAAACAATTCATGTTACAGACTTCAGAAACATCTCTGAGGACTCATCTCCAGAAGCAAGGAAAACAAAGGAGAAGATAAGCAACTGGGACTGCATCAAACTAAAAACTTATGGAAAGCAAAAGAGACACTGGTCAAAGTGAGGAGACACCCTTATGAATGGGAGGAGAAAATGCTTACACACCATAAAATTGAGAGGGGCTGATATCAAATTTCTACAAATAACTTCTACAGATAAAAACAATGTAAACAATTCAGTCAAAAAGTGGGCAGAATTGCAAAATAGCTGAAAAGACACTTCCCCAAAGAAGAAATGCAAACTATCAATAGGCATATGTAAAAAAAAAAAAATGTTTACCACCATTTGTGATCAGGGAAAGTCAAATCAAAACCACAATGATATATCACCTCAGATCTGTGAGAATGAATTAATATATTCATAT
>NW_004567104.1:4189027-4189952 GCF_000260355.1 Condylura cristata
TGGTGAATCCTCTCACCCATACACCTCTGACATGTACACCATTTCTTATATGCATACATACATAAATAATGTGGTATCAAAATGAATATTAATTATTATGGTAAACTTATTTTAAATTAATTTAATTTAGTGCACTATATTTGTTGATTAATAAGATAATGATAGAAAAAATAATTGCTCAATAGATTTGGCTGCATTAAATAAGCAATATTTGAGGTACCCCAATTGAAATGCAGTAAGCCCAAGCTTCAAAGTCTAATTAGATGACACTACAAAATCTTGACTCAACTCCCATGGCTATGCATCTCTTAGTATATGTTGTGGACTATTAACGTCACTAACAATGAAAAAAGTGTGGTACTTTTATTACATGCATCTTATGGTTATGCCCATTGTTAATACGAATTATTGGCCAAGCTAAAGGAAATTCTTAAAACCCAAATATAGTGTATATGCTTTTCTGATAAAGCATATAAATACAAAGACAAAAAATGAATATAAAAATACTTTGTTTATAAAAGTCATTTTTTTACAATAGGATAAAAGTAATAGTATCTACTTGTTATCTATGGCAATTGTCAAAACATGATATATATATAATACATTAAATGAGATTTGTTTTTGCCAAATATAACTTTTTTTAAAGATTTATTTATTTATCCATACAGAACTGGGGTACAGTCCAGAGGTTCAGGGGTGGTGAGAGGATTCACCAGAGATAGAGTGGGGAGCAGAACAGGATGACTGAGGAAGTACACGGCTGAGGGGAGCAGCAGGCAGGTCAGGAGAGGTCTGTCTCGTCACGTGGATCACCTCTGGGGTCCAGTATCAAACTCATGCTGAAATGGCTTTAGCTTCATAGTACTGTGCTTTAACCCACTGGACCACCAGGGAGGGCCCTGAAATTATTTTTAATATAGTCTAT
>NW_004567104.1:4192545-4194921 GCF_000260355.1 Condylura cristata
AGGATTCACCAGAGACAGAGAGGGGAGCAGAACAGGCAGATCGACGAAGTACACTGCTGAGGGGAGAAGCGGGCAGGCCAGGAGAGGTCTGCCAAGCCATGTGGATCTCCTTGGGGCAGGCGGGCATCGAACTCATGCGGAAGTGGCTTAAGCTTCTTAGTGCTATGCTTTAACCTGCTGCGCCACCAGGGAGGGCCCTGTTCTCAGCATTTTTAAGAAAAAAATTATTTCTACTATCCATGATGGCATAGCAGATTATTTTTGACATGAAGATATAATTTAATGAATAGTATTTAATTCTTCATAGGCTATTTTTCATCCTATCACTATACATTCTAAATATTTTGAAGTTGAAATATCAATGATCAGTTTAGTTTATCTTTTATATACTAAAAGATGTTCCCTAATTAAGATGTCAGACATGTGAGTCATTCTGAATCAAACCACAATGCCAAATGTTGTTTAAAAGTGTAAAGAAAATTGTCATATCAATTAAAATGAAATAAGTTATAATCCATATGTTGAAAGTCACAATTATGAAGATTGAATCATTACCTCTGAGCTTCAATTTTATATGTTTATGAATATCTCATTGATATATTAAATATTTTCCTCTCTTTGAATCTTTAGGGAAAAAAACTGATAAAGAAAAAATACCATATATTTGTCATCAAATTTCAATTTTATTGCAAATGGGTGTGTTCTATACATGTCTCTACAATTATAATTCTCCACATCCCCATAGGGGTGCAAAGATTTCAGAATAGAGTCTCAAAAATCATCATTTTTGTACAGCACATCACCTTTTGAAATCATGTCTCTATTTCAGCTCTCTGTGAGCATCTTTTATCAATCTCACTGAACTATAAGTTCTTTGAAGCAAGAGTCATAGAGTTCACCTTTTTTTTTTTTTTTTTGCCTATTCTGTAGCACAGAGATTTGATAGTGGAAATTTTTGAGTAAAAAAATAAAATGCCCCTTCCTGTCTCTGCTATCCTATCGAATGACTGGAACACAGAAGTTATGAAAAAAGGCATCCCATTTCCATAATATAAATCAAAGGAGAGACAGATCCTGCAGTTTCTTTAAGCTGTTACCCCAGAAGTAGGACAATATCTTAATTACTTCTAGAGTATAGCAGTTATTGTGTTCATCTCTCACAGAATTAGGCCATTTATAGTTGCTTAATAGTTATCTCAACAATAGATAATTAAAACATATATATAAAACATATATACATGGTAATCATTTAACATTCTTATCAATCACAAATGCAAATCACAAGAGTTGAGCAAAATATAAGCATGTTCCCTACAACACTAATAAATCTTTTATTATTTCTGAACTCAAATAATTATGATTTAGCCTTAGGTTACTCTATGCAAAATAAAATATTATACATTAGGATAGCGGAAGTTAAGAGGTAGAGTCAGGAATAGACACTGTTCTGTTTAATGCAGGGGATGAGGACTACGATTTTAAACTTGGTTTCCTTTAAAATATGGTGATTTATATATTTAAATATGAAGCCAATCCTTCTTGAACATTTCCAAATATCCTGAATAAGCTTTCATTTTTATAGCAATCTTATAGTGGAGATTTTATATGAATAACAGTGTTGATCTTAGGGTTTTGTGGGACAGGGAAGGAGAGGATACTGAAGTAATAAACCTGATGTTACAACTAACCATGTTTCTATATGTGTAGAATTAGGTTACCAGATTAAAGTCAGGAAATCTGTAGAGGATTCATATCTCTAAACATAAGTTAGAGCCAAGGAATATGAAAGTACAAGAGAAGACTCAACAAAGAATCTAAATGAAATAAATATGCTCAAATATTATTAATTCATCTTAGTTGCCTTGACTAAAATGAGACCCAAATTAGACTAAAATTGCATACATTAGTGATCTCGAATTATAGTTCCATCCTATGTAAGTGAGAACAAATAATAGAAATCTTGTATCTATGAAATTGGCCATTCAATTTATCTGATATTACTTTTCTATTATCAATTATAGTTTGATTTTTTAAGTGTGAAATAGAATTTCCAGCTAAAATTGTTAAAATAAATATAATAAAACTGATTTTTAATTACAAGCAGAATAAATTTATATTCTGACAACCTAGCAAGCACATAAAACAGTATATGATCCCTAATAATTCCAAAAAAAAAAAAAAGAGCATGAGAGCCTAAGACAGAGGGACAGAGGTATGACATGATGGTCACATTTATAATCTAAAATAATTTATAATAACTATTATTTACAAAAAATGAAAATACGGTTTGATAAAATTTAGGGATATGTGTAGGGAGAGAAGAAACAGTAAATAAATGTTTACTTAAAAAATATTTGCCAAGAAAAAAACTGAGTG
>NW_004567104.1:4196306-4222936 GCF_000260355.1 Condylura cristata
GGGACGGAGAGGGGAATAGGAAGAGCACACGGGACTATGGTGATGGCACAGCAGTGAATTGATGGTGGGAAACCTACAGGGATTACGAACAAGGTAAAGATGCATACATTGTACAAAAATGAAGAATGATGTAAAAGAAAGTAAAAAAGTGAGTCAGAACTATTTTCCTTTATTAAAAAAAATCAAAACTGAGGTACAATAATTTTCTATTGCCAGCCTCTGTACAGTCATTTTCTGTATTAGTTATCAAATGTTTTATCAAATATATGAAGAAAGAAACAACTTAGGTAATTTCCAAATACAATTATGAATGTTACATACCTTAATAACAATGGATCTCTCATTTTATTGCCTCAGCTCATTTAACCATTTTAATACTTCAATCAAAACTTCCTTCTACTTATTGAATTAAATTACTCATATTTGCTGCTTGTGTTGTTACTAGAATTTAAATGTAATAACCAATACACCATCTAGAAAATCAGACTCTTAGGTGTGACATCTCTTCTTATATTAGCTACATATTTATTTTGGGCTCACAAGGGTCATGGCTAACGCTCATTAAAATAATTTCCAACATTTGGCTAGTCTGGGGATAAATGTAAGAAAAATTACAATGTTCTAGTGCAGTAGATATCATTGTTATCTGCAATGTTTCTTAATTTTCAAATAATTAAAAATAAAATAGTTGCAAATTATAAATCAATATAATCTTCTGTTTGTTATGAATCAGAACCTTGGATTCAACTAAACAGGATCTCCAACTTCCATTTTTCTTTGATAGGTTAGCAGAATTGAATTAAAGAAAATTCTAGAATGATCATTTAGTCATGTTTTGGAGTAATTCAAAGGATTATAGTGTAGACATATTTATCCATTTTAAAGTTTGATTAATATATACCAAAATACTAGGATGAAGGAAATTAACCTTCATTGGATATCTGTTTTCCAAATGACTGGTATGGTGTTTTTATGATTCTGGACATTGAAAATAAAATAACCTACAATAAAATGTTATATCTTAAATATATGCATCAAAAAATTATGCTGAATCACCTTAAAAAGGATGACAGCTTCAGCTGTGGTTGATTAGATTTAGCTCCTTGTCTAAAGAATGATGTGGAGGCCTACCCAATTGCACAAAAGGTTAAGACTCAGCACTATGAAGCTATGGGCAGCTGCTACAGTAGGAATTCAAATCCCCAGCCAGGGAACTGACCCAAATGATGCAGCAGGCCCCTACTGTCTCCACTTTGCTACCCACTAGTAGCATACTTCAGTAGATATGCCTATTCTGCTCCCTACTCTGTTTCTGGTGCATCCTCTCACCCCCTGGACCTCTGGCCTATACCCTGGTTCTTGCATGCAAAAATAAATAAGATAATCTATTAAAAAATGACATGGGAAATGGTTACTAAAGGAAGAATGGACGTCAGAATATTAATGAATTATGTATTTTTACAAATTCCAAGCTGTGCTAATATCTAAGAATGCAACAATAAATTGTTTTCTTATGTCCTTAAACTTGAATAGGTAAACATAATAAAATCTATATTTACACAATAACTATATAACCAAATGTAATAAATGTTGATAATATCTATGCATACATTCAATTATATGGGTGAGAGTAACAAATAACAATATTCTACTTTAGATTTGCCCTTTAGGGAACATAGCTCTTGGGAGTTAATTTTCATGCTATTACTGAAATGGAGCAAAAGCTATCCAAAATGTGGAGGAGTATTTCAGACAAATGGACCAGAAAGTATGAAAGCCCTGTAGTGAGATAAATACTTACCTGATAATAAAATAAAAGCAGACCAATGTAACTGGAATCAAACAAAGGATAGACCAGGGAGACATAATCTTTGTGTGATGATGTTTGTGAAAACTTACCTCGCTTTCTTGTCTGTCCATCTCTGTCTTCTGCTATTCTCTTTGATGGTTTCATTTCAAAGCTTAATCTACCAGGGAATGTTAGCAGCTCCAGTTTTTTTTTTTTTTTTTTCCCCACTCAGATCCTCAGGGACTTACTGTCTTCATAAATTTGTTCATTCACTAATGTTTCCATTTATGTTAAAGGGAATTCTACTTGACCAGTAATATGGTCACAAAAATATTGTCATTTTTTTTTATTTTCTTCTCATAATCCAAGCATGATTTTCAAATGATTATTTACAAAGACACTTTTAAAATAGGTTGTGTCTGCCCAATTTTATTGCATGCCAAACTCGTTTCGCCTTTCACTTAGATTATTGCAAGGTTTTATCTTAGTGATCTTTCCATTTCACACTTGTAGGGATTCAGTCTATTTTTAATGTGGCAGTCACTTCTCTGACCTCATCTTTACTTCATATACTATCCATTCTCTTGCCCACACTGCTTAAATCACATTAAAAAACTACCATTGTGCAAAAATGCTCTTTTTTTTTTAATTGGATCTATCTCTGGAGTTACTTTTTTTTTAATTGTATGATAACATAACCATAGAGATTTACTACCAGTATTTCTGACAATATTTAAACATTTGCAGTTTTAATATTATTTATTGCTGACTATAAAATTTACTAGTTAAGATAAAGAAAATATAGCAAAAATAGAGACTTTTTGTCACTATAGAATAATATAATACTATCAAAATTTAAACACTGTGTTTTCTTTATGAGGGACCTAGTTTAAAAATTTATCATTAATATTTGATTACATTTTCAATAAATCTACACCAGCAGGCAAACAATATTTTTGAGATTGACAATTTAGATTTCAGGTGATTGAACAGAAATAACAATAGCACCATTTTAAATAAAGTGATACTATAAACTGGAAACAAGGAGCTTATGGTGCCATTACAATGGTGTAGTCACAACTTATCATATAGGAACAACACTAGTATGTTCATGAAATGTGAACAGTGACATAGGACTTTTGACCTCCACACAGAGGAGAGATGAATGTGTGATCAAACTATTATACCAAATTTGTCATCATCCTCTATTATTTATTTTGATTTCCCACTTGAGTCTTTTATTCTTCTTTCTTTGATTCCCTATCCTTATATTTTACTTATTCTGAAAGGAGACAAAATAGGGCATGGGTAATAGCTGGGTCCAGAGAGATTCTCCATACCTTACTTTCAGACTTTCCAGATTTATTTTTACCTTATGATATTTTGTTATTACAGCTTAAACCATGGATCTGAGACATTTCATGATAAGATACAGATTACATTTAAAAGCGTGTATCTCTGTGCTGTAGTGAGAATCTATCAATTTCACTTTCTGAACTTCTTAGCTTGCACTTGAAATGTATACTATGGAATTATTGTTTCGCCTAATTCATTTTAAAGCTGGCAAAATATATTCATTCTCTATGCATTTTTTTTAAAAGGAAACATTTTATATATTCTCTATTCTGATAAATTAATTATTTATGAGATGATGACATAATGACTAAAAAATGAAGTCTCCATAACAAGTTACCTAAATCCCTTTCAGGAAGAATCTCCTGCCAAGAAGGAATTGAACTGTATAAATGATATTATAAAATATGCTTTTGTGTACTGCCATTTAAGCTCAGCAAAAGGAAAGCTATATTTTAAATGCATTATTATTTAAAACTCTCAATAGTAAAACATCCCTATTTTGTAGCTTCATGCAAATCATTGTTCCTTTTCTGACAAAAATATAATGATGTATACACAAAATCTGAGTTTTATGAAGTATGAATATATTAAAATGCCTATTGTAAAACAGGCTATTTCTTTCTAGCATGTTTTATAAAATAAAGGATGGCGAAAGTTCAAATCGCTGTTTATCCTTGAGCCTTTCTTTAGTTTTCATAAAACCCATTTAAATGTGAAAAATTAACTGAAGTTGAATGTTTTATTCATTTTCTAGAAAATTGTAATATTTTATGAAATTCAAAGCATTATGTTACATGACCTTCTAGAATATGAGTAAAAAATACATAGTAATGCCAGTATTTGTATGAATGTCAATATGTTATATGGCTTCCTACAGTGTTTCAATGTTATCTTTTATGAAAAGAATGTAACTACCAAAATATGCCAACTTAATCATGACAGAAATGTGCACAAAGTGTATAAGCTTAGTAGTAACTAATTAGACATTTTAACAGAGAGAGAGAATACATTTTTGTCAACATGAAACATTATAGATAAAAAATTGCTTTTAATTTAGATCAGTGGATATATGGTGAGACAGAGAGATAGGCAGATAACCTATAACAATATGAGAAATTATAACATGAGAAAATCTATTTAAGGATTAATAATTCTGTATAATTTCCCTTCCTTGTAAAATAACATATTTGGTAGGATTTTATTTGGCATTTTCATGTTTCAGGGGTGGAGAATGACTTTCAACTTACTTTTGCAATTAACAAAATAATACATTACAACCTAAATAATCTAGGCCCCATGTTATATAATAGCATGTTAAATATAATACTTGTGACTTGACAGGAAATCTCTCAAAAATAAAGTTGTAGAAGCTTAAGTGTTCATACAATATACTATATGTCAAGGTTGTGCCAGGCACAGGTGAAGCCAGTAAATCTGTTGGCCACCTATGACCTACAAAGGGGACTGATGTGGAAGCTGATATAAATAGAGGCAACACGGTACTTTCCGATACAAATTATCTTTCTCCAGAAACTGATTTGGTGATGTGGGAGTAAGAACATACATTTGAAAGCAGTACAGATACTGAAAGACAAACAGAAATATGTGTATATATACACACACACACACACACATATAACTTAAATAATAAGCATAATAAAATGTGATGATAATAGTAGCCAAAGGAATGGTTTAGGTAGGGACCAAGCAATTGACTCAATTTTAATGACTAAATGTATTATTTCTTCTATTGTAGAGAGGTTTGAAATATATTCCTGAAACTATGAGACAGTTTAACTTCAAGTTGTGCTGGTATTGTTCCTAGATTAAATGACATGAGATAATATTTTAGGGCTGACATTCCTGTCCTATCTATAGCTATGCATATCTTTACAGTGAAACACCTTTCTAATCAATATATAAATTCACCACATGTGTTAGTTTCATAACACCTCTGTAACAAATTATTACTGACTTAATGGCTTGAAAACATAAAGGCATATTTTACAGTTCTGTCTAGAAGAGAGACTTCATAAATTGGTCTCACAGGATTAAATTTGGTAGTTGATAGAACTGCATTCTTTCTGAAAGTTTAGATTAGTTATTTTTATTGCCAAAATGGAGAACAAATTCAATTACAAGAGGCATGTAGAGAAGAAAACAGCATAAACAAAAATATGAAGGGTTTTTAAAATATACATATATTTAAGTAAATACTAGCAGCAGGATCTTAAGAGAATAGATATTGGACAGCTTGAATAGATGAGTAGATTTAGACAAAATATGAATGTTTTGAGAATACAGCTTTTTTTTTCTTTTTAACTCATAATCACTGACTTTTCAACATAGTAGTAGTCAGCTGTGGTACAGAAAATGTTGCAGGTAGGATTCTAGGAAGTGGTAGCAGTGTGAAGTACTAAATATCTATCTGGACCAGGGTAAATGCAAAAGAAAAAAAAATGTATGTTTTTAATGAAGATGGGCAATTGAAACCTAATCATATTTTATTTACAATAATTATATATATAAGGATTAGAGTATAGACTACAGTTGGGGAGGGTGACAAGACTCACCAGAGAGAGTGGGGAGCAGGACAGGTAGATCTACTTAGTGGGCTAGCTCCTTAGTCAGGGATGGAAGTCATACTGCAGTGACTGTCAATTTCTTGGAAGCACTGAGACTTTAACCTCTGTACCACAAGGGAGGTCCCTGAGATCTATCCTTACCCTGCTTACAATGCTGCTTTGAACAGAGGCAATGTTTGCTTTCATGTTAAAACAAAGGGCTAATGCGGAAATGTTTAGAAGTATTTGTCAAAATTTACAGCATCTAAACAGGAGAAAGATAAAAGAAACCATCTTGTATAATGATATTTCTTAAATATATGGAATAATATTGCAACCATCTATCTGGTCTTTGTTTTCTGTGAAACCCTTTCTTCCCTGATACATTGCTTGTATGTTGTCTTCATCTATTACTCTACAGCAAATCTTTTATCTAAATTTAGGAAATACTTAAATATTTTTTTCTAATTACATTTTTATTCATTAACTATAAAATATATTGGATTAAATTTTACTTCTAGGCTGAACTATTTGTTTGTTTGTTCGTTTTTATGCATACGGAACTCGGGTACAGGTCAGCAGTGCAGGGCCTGTGAGAGGATTCACCAGAGTCAGAGTGGGGAGCCAGATAGACAGATCCATGAAATACACTGCTGAAGGGAGCAGTGGGCAAGACAGGAGAGGTCTCCTGTGCCCTGTGGATCATAGTGGGGGGAAGGGGTGGGGATCAAACATGCGCGGAAGCTGCCTCTAACTTCACAGTGATATATTTTAACCCGCTGTACCACCAGAGAGGACCACTAAAAATGCTTTTTCTGCTCATTTTAAAATTTTGGTTATCTATCTATCTATCTATCTATCTATCTATCTATCTATCTATCTATCTATCTAAACAGTACATGCCAATTTGATGACTTGTGTCAAACCTGGAAAGAAATTCACATCTATTTTCATTGCAAACAGTATAAATTATTTAATTTTCTCAATAACAACGATAACCATTAGTACACTGGGTTGTCTAAAAAAGTCATGAAGTATTTTTCAAAAAAAAAAAAATATGGCATGAATTTTCTGACAGTCCAAAAGTTGACTATGCATATATACACATTCTTCATTTATAATTTAAAAATATCTGTAATACTTAATGTCTAGGACCTCCCTGGTGGCACAGCAGGTTGGAGCGCTGCACTAAGAACCTAAGCCAACCCATGCCCGCTTCACTGGATTCGATCCCAGTCCTGAGGTGAATCACATGGCACAGCAGATGTCTCCTGGCTTGTCTGCTTCTCCCCTCAGCAGTGTACTTTTCCAATCTGCCTGTTCTTCTCACCACTCTGATTTTGCTGAATACTTTCACTGCACCTCTGGCCTGTACCCCAGTTCTGTATGCATAAATAATAATAATAATAATAATGATGATGATAAAGTACTTAATGTCTAATCAGTCATTGAAAAACTAAATAAATGAGGTTTTGTTCCCACAAAGAAAATATTTATCATACTTTAAAATGAGACATAGTGCATTGAACATTTAATTCGCTCATATATTATTTATATTATGAAAACAGTTATGTCTCTTGCCCTCCCTGGTGGTGCAGTGGGTTAAAGCACTGCACTAAGAAGCTTAAGCCACTTTCTTATGAGTTTGATTCCCGCCTGCCCTGGAGGAGATCCACATGGCATGACAGACCTCTCCTGACCCGCCCGCTGCTCCCCTTAGCAGTGTACTTCGTCTATCTGCCTGTTCTGTTCCCCACTCTGTCCCTGGTGAATCCTTTCACCCCCCCCATCTCTGGCCTGTACCCCAGTTCTGTATGAATAAATAAATCTTAAAAAAAAAAGTATGTCTCTTTCAGTTTCATTTTGTTAAATATTTATTTATTTATGTATACAAGAGTTGGAGTGTAGACCAGAGGTATAGTGGGTGAGAGGATTCACCATAGACAGAGTTGGGTGCAGAACAATAAGATCTATTAAAACACACTGCTGAAGCCCTCCCTGGTAGCACAGCAAGTTAAAGCACTGCACTAAGAAGCTAAAGCCACTTCCGCATGAGTTCGATTCCTGCCTGCCCCGGAGGTGACCACATGTCGTGGCAGACCTCTCCTGACCCGCCTGCTGCTCCCCTTAGCAGTGTACTTCGTCAATCTGCCTGTTCTATCTCTGGTGAAGCCTCTCGCTGCCCCTGAGCCTCTGACCTGTACCCCAGTTCTGTATGCACAAATAAATAATAAATCTTTAAAAAAAAAACAAAACAAACAAACAAACAAAAAAAACACTGCTGAGGGAAGCATCAGATATATTAGGTGAGGTCCGCTGCACCATATGGCTCAGTGCCCTGGCCAGTATTGAATTCATCCTGATGTAGTTGTGGACTGCTTCATAGTGCTGAAAATTAACTTCTTGCCCTCTTTCATTTTCATTTTTAATATGAAGATAAACTTCACTTTCAAATATGTAAATAAATTAAAATATTGCTAAAGGTCAAAAGCAAATCATTTGTCTGTTGTAAGGAAAATGAATAAATCAGTATGTTTCACTTTCCACAAAACAGAGCCCACAACTTTATTATTTTTTAAAGATTTATTTATGTATGAATACAGAACTGGGGTACAGGCCAGAGAGGCAGGGGTAGTGAGGGAATTCACCAGAGACAGAGTGGGGAGCAGATCAACTAAGTACACTGCTGAGGGAAGCAGCCAACCAGACAGGAGAAGTCTGCTGCTCCATGTGGATCACCTTGGGGGGTCAGGGGTCAAACTTGCACTGAAATGACTGTGTCTCACTTGCAGTGCTGTGTCCCAACCCACTGTGCTAGCAGGGAGGGCCCAGAGCCCATGACTTTAAATGCCATGTTTTTCACCATTCAGCTATCTAGCAAATGACTGGGCTTTGTATTTTTGTGTCTATGGGCATTTAATAATGTAAAGGGGGGCAGGTAGTGGATTTCTGAGTCTCTCAGTTTTGGAGTCTCTCTTGCTCTGCCTGCCTGCCTGTGTACAAGGTTCCCTGTCTCCTTCATAAAGGACTGCAAAATTTACCAGAGGCTCCTCTTTTCACCAACCTGGGATGGTTACACAACATTACACAGAAGAAAGTTTAAGAGGAAACAACTGTAGCTTGCTTTATATAAAAATAATGTTGCCTGAAACAATGATCAACTATTAGAAGGGAAGAAGAAAAAACAGAAATCAAAAAGAAAAACTTAGGAAGCATTGGGAATTAAAAAAAAATGCATGCCAATTTCTGTCTACATGCTCAGAAAAAGCCTTAGGAGAACTTAAGTGCATACATCTGGCTCTGAGATCATGAGGACATCATATCAGGAAGTAAAGGTTAAGGCAGGATGAAAAACTGAATGCATACTGAAAGCATGTTGCAATAAACACAAAGAAACATCCTGTATATTTGGAAGTTTCATTAGCTCTAGATAGTCAATAAATCTGTTTCCAATCATTAGCTGGCTATTATGTTAGCCATTAGAACTGTTATGGACAGCATATGACCAAACAAACAAGCAAATAAATAAATACAAAAAGAAAACCTTTCCAGTATTAGTTAAGAAAAATCACTACAATATAGAAAAATAAACAAAACAGTACCAATAACAAACACTGGACAAGGTAAGTAGATCATATATAATGCCCATTAAAAAATGATTAAAAATGCACTGGAGTGGGTTACCTATATACAAAGGATGAAAAAGCAACCCGCAGGAACTGTCATGGTTCCAGATTATCAGACATATAAACATTTTAAATCAATAGTTTAATATAATGAAAAAGCTAAAAGGAATCTAGAGACTACTTATGTAAAGGAATATATGAAATTCCATTAAGTCAACTGGATTATTTAGTGAAAGCAGATGGAAGAAAAAAGTATAAGGAAATGAAACAAATCTTTAGAGACTATCACATATACCAACATACACATAAGAGTATCCTGCATGAAAAGACAAAAATACTATATGCATAAATAATGACTGAAAATTCCTCACATTTTATAAAAATGTGTTCCTCTCTAGCTTCAAATTCAAAATAAGTTTCACACAGTCTAAATTCAAACATATTCACAAACTCAACAGATCAGAATAAAATTCTCAAAAGATGCAGGACAGTATATAATCTGAAGCAACAAGAAGTTGAGTCATTCTCTCTAAAAGGATACTTACTGAAACTAACAACTAATTTATCTTTAGAAATCATGAAGAACAAAAGCAGTGTCCTAATTAAAGTGCTAAAAAAAGAGAAAAAAAATTGTGTGATAAAAGTTCTATTCCTGGCAACACTATCCGTCAAAGAATTATATAAAAATTAAGATATTCACCTATGAGTAAAATTTTGAGATCTAATATGTTATTAGCAAATAGGTTAGTAATGGGTTGCCCCACAAGCTACATACACTACAGAGGGTGTTAGTATTGGGATTAAAATGAAAGAGAAATGTACAAGTTAAAATCACATGAAGAGAGCCCTCCCTGGTGGCGCAGCGGGTTAAAGCACAACACTGAGAATCTAAAGCTGCTTCTGCATGAGTTCGATTCCCGTCTGCCCCGGAGGTGACCACATGGTGTGGCAGACCTCTCCTGACCCACCCACTGCTCCCCTCAGCAGTGTACTTCTGTGATCTGCCTGTTCTGTTCCCCACTCTGTCTCTGGTGAAGCCTCTCGCCACCCCTGAGCCTCTGGCCTGTACCCCAGTTCTGCATGCACAAATAAATGAATCTTTAAAAATCACATGAAGAAATATATATAGCAACATTCAACTAGCTAGAAAACCAACATGTAAAATACTGTAGATATTTTTTATTGTTTGCAGTTACAAAAAGAATGCATATAATTTTGCATATAGAAAACTTCCAGAATAGAGAAAGTAAGACACAACATAGATCAATCGCTGCCATGGGCTGAAGGTGGGAGAGAAAGAGTGACTGGTAATAATTGTAGTTTAATTTTGGGGTGATAACAATATTCTGAAATGAGAGTGGAAGTGACTGTATAACCATGTTAAGACACTAAAACCCACTTTTTTACATTTAATCTAATGACTTTTATGGTATGTAGATTGCATTTTTTTAAAGGAAAATAAAATGAAAACATTTAAATGTATTAGAATAAAGACATCTAACCCACTGGCTTCCAAATTAACTCATTAATATCACACATAGAGTTTTCTGTAGAGTATAGAATTTCTATTTATCTTTGCTTTGTAGGTCTGAGGTGAGTCACAGATGTATTATATTTTAAAGATATTATATGGTTATGAATATTTAGTTTTCAAAACCATTAAGCTAAAAATAAAGTACAATGCAAACTGAAGAGTCCAAAATCAAGAGCTTGTAGCAGCTGGAACCAGAAGTCAAGCCTTTTATTATCTTTTTCATGACTTTTTCATAATGCTGTGGTGCGACCTTTTCAGGCAGCTTCAAACTAATTAAACCTATGCATGGTTCTTTAAATCTTTTGTGGATAGTTTGGTGATCCAGAAAAAGCCAGCCTGTGTTTCCTTCTCATTCTCCCTAGGCCAAAATTCATCTCTTCCCATTTCTGCATTAAAACCCTATTTCTCCATTTGATCTAGGACAATAGAACAGTGGAATTTATGTTGCAAATTTAGGAGGTCATGCTGAAGAAAAGGAATAGATAAAATAAAACTATAATTCTTTTTCAACATAGTGGATATGCTAGTAGGTCTATTAATGGCAATGAATACCCCTGCCTCTTTCTGTTCACTTTGCTTGCCTTTTGAAAGTCCCCTCTCTCATAATGTTCCTGTCTCCCCTTCCTTTCCCTCTCTCCTCTCTGACATCATGTTATTAGTTACTTAGAGGAGATGAAGAAAAGCTGAGTTGATGTTAAAAGATTTTAGTGCATAATTATCAATGTCTATATGAATATAACTAAAGCAATAATAGAATAAATGTCAACAAAGAACAAAAGAAAATCCTATAGGAATCATTAATGTGATTTTCACTTTAACCATTTTAAAACATAATATGCATGTATACATGCATATATTCATGTATCCATGTGTTTATCTATCTATTATTTATTTATGTACTTATGTATTTATGTATAGACACACTAGGGTGTAGGAAGGAGGAGTGGGAGAAGGAGGGGTAGAGAGAGGATTCATCAGAAACAGAATGCAGAATGAGAAGCAGATAAGCAGAACTACTGAAATATACTACTGAGGGGAGCAGTGGGTGAGGCAGAATAGGTCTGCTGTGCCCTGTGGGTCAGCTACCTGTACAGGGATTGAACTCAAGTCACAATGGTGCTAGTGTGATAACACTGAAATTTAACCTCCATGCCAGCAGGGAGACCCCAACTTTGACATTTTGATTATAGAATCTTCATGTTGGTTGTTCTAAAATCCCATTTGACAGTGAAGAGTTTAACATTCTTTACAAAAGGAATAAATAAGACATAAAAGCATAATTTAATATGATAACTAATTCAATTGCATAAATTAATAATTGTAAAGCGCTTAGAACTGTCTGATTCACAGCATTTTGTGTTAATTATTATTGTTATTGTCATTAGCATTTGCTAGGAAATACAGCATAGAAATGTTTCCCTATGATGTAATAGTGAATATATTGCTTTGTCTTTAATTCTTAAGGCCATAAGTTTGAAAGTGTGTGGAAAAAAAAAAAAAAAACTTAGGTGATATTGGAGAGGTCTTTTTTTTTTTTTTTTAAGATTTATTTATTTGTGCATACAGAACTGGGGTACAGGCCAGAGGCTCAGGAGCGGTGAGAGGCTTCACCAGACACAGAGTGGGAGACAGAACAGGCAGATCGAGGAAGTACACTGCTGAAGGGAGCAGCGGGTGGGTCAGGAGAGGTCTGCCACACCATGTGGTCACCTCCCGGGCAGGCAGGAATCGAACTCATGCGGAAGCAGCTTTAGATTCTCAGTGCTGTGCTTTAACCCGCTGCGCCACCAGGGAGGGCCAGCTTAGGTGATATTGGGACATGATAACATACATATTCTAGGTGAAAAACATAAAAAGGATGCAAGGGCATAAACACATTCATACAAAAGGCAAATTTTGAAGGATTGCCAGATCCTTCCTGCCAACATATAGGTGTGCTTCATCAGACATATTTGTGGGGAAAAACAGAGAAAGATTACTTGGTTGATTGACATTTTTTTCCCCCTAGCGAAGTTGAACCTTAACTTGCAGGACTTTTCAATGAAAAAAGACAAAGGAAAGGACACCCTGCAGTTTCCCTTACTGCGATGATGTACCTGTTGATTTCTTTGAACATCCACTGGCAATGCTTCCTGTGATGGCCTCATTTAACCATTCACCTTCTTATGCTTCAGTCCATATGCATGGCCTGATCAAGGGCTATAGCCAATACCAAACACCTAACAAATTAGTTTATTTTGCTTCAGGAATCAAGATTAGCTGTAGCATTATAATTTATGTCAGTCCCAAAGGAGAGTGACATGGATAATAATATTGTTACTATAACATAAAGCCCCTTTGTTATTTATAATACTGCATATTTTCAATGTGAGCTTGGGAGAGATTTGGGGATTCATTGAACTATGAATTGGTTTAATTTTTGTGATTTCACTTCTTATTTGTATGTGTTTTAGCTAGAGCTTCAATCTTATATGTAGCATTAATTTCAGAAGAGGGAGCATTTTCCAATGCAAAATGCTCAATAGTTTAACTTGACCTTTATTTTTATAGTTAACACAGTACTTCCAGAGATTACGCTGAAGCACTGCATTTGAGCTTACAGAGTTACCTTACAAGGGACTTATTTTATATGATTTTAGTAGCTACATATGACTAAAAAGTAAATACCCTCTAGATGATAGGTAACTTATGGACAGAGATTTATATTTTATTTTGTATTTTGTGTCCATGTTTTGGGATTAATCTTTCCATCAACTATATCTAATAGATTATGTGATATTTGCTCCTTACTAGTATCTCCTTTACAAACATCCTCATTTGCACTAATTAACTTAATATAAACACAAATGGTCTGTTATATAATCTTGCCATAGCATATTTTACATTAGCAAAAGCGTAACATTTTCCATACAATTTGTATTTTTGAGTTGCAAGATATAACTGAGAGAGAGATTTTCTTTTGAAAGAAAGAACATAAAATAAATCAACAGCTAGAGGATATCCATAGTTCTAACATGATGCATCAGGGACCACAACCTCAATCTTCGCCTCACCACTTCTTATTAAAAAATAAAGTAGCTTGAGATTGCTGTCATCAAGGTCTTATCATGTGTCTGGGGACAGACCATTGAGCCCTGGATCTGAAGCCTGGTGTCTTACACAGACAAATAGTAATGCGTCGAATAGCTAAGAAGTACTGAAAAAATGTCATTATATCTCATCTGCTTTCTGTCTGCACTTAGAGTATACATACATACATACATACATACATACATACATACATACACACACATACATACACACATGTGCATTCACATATGCATATGTAAACACACATATATACTTTTATGTATTTTAAGTATTAAAGAGATAAGTTACTTAATAATAAAATTGCAACAATTTTATTACTGCTCACTCATATCTACATACACACGGTTGTGTGTGTGCATGTATATATATGCTTGTTTACATGCATAGATCAATGGATACATATTACTATAAAAGCTTGAACATAAATATATGCTTACTTACATACATAGATGGATGGATGCATATTATTATAAAAGCTTGAACATATTTGTCTTACTATTGAAATGTTCTAAAAAAACTTAGAAAATGTCAGAGACTGTAAATAAAATCTGTTTCTGGACTATTTCTGTGATTCAATATTGTAAATATAAAATGTGTAAAAATTGATGAATATAATGGAAGTCCGTAAGTGTTTGTTATAACAATTAGTGAATAAATACTTGAGTTTTTTTTTATAAAAAATGTTATAATGATGCATTTCTGCATAAGTACTTGCCATTAACTCTTTGCAAGTGCAAATTTTTTGGACAAGTTTCATTATTAAGAAAGAAGTAAAGATTTGTGTAATCAATGATCATCCTTTATTTTTCTGACAGCAACTCTCATTTTATTCTTGAATTGAACCTGGATAAGGTTATCAGAATTCTTCTTTATGGACTTTTGTGTAAAATAGATGTACTGAGAAGACTCAGATATAGCAATTAATAATAATATTAGAGAGATTACTCAAGAGGTAAAATTTTTCAGTAATAAGTAATTACTAGAGGTGTAATGCAAATATGGTCACTAGAGTTGACACTATTGGAGGACACATTTAAATATTTATACTTGATTTATTTTGTAATTGAGGTAATATTGACTTATATTATTGTTGGTGTTTTGAAATTATGTGACTCCTCTCAGATATTTTCACCAGTAGCGTACCCACAAACAAATCACCTATAGTTCACCAACATAGTCAATTGTGTTCCTTTCCCTCTTTGTTCTCATCTCCCCTCCCTGTCATGATCTGAATACTTCAGTTTTATAGTCATATTGAAGATTTAGCTTTTAAGTTTGCCTCTATGTGACACTTACTTTGCTTTTTCTATATTATACATATTAGTCACACCGTCTATTATATCTATTATGTATATTTTTTTCTGTCTGATTTATTTTACTTAGCATTATCCCAACTGTTTCCAGCCTGCCACAAATGGCATGAGTTTGTCTTTTATTTTTAATCTTTGTGTAATTGTATATTGCATGTATATAGACATACATGTACACATATACCCACATATGTATGCACAGAGATAACATATGCACACACATAGTCAGAGACAGTTTTCTAAGCTTGTCCAAATCAGCCCCTCATCATACTTTTTCTCTTATTCAGTAGAGCGTATCTTTGTTTAAGTTATAGTGTCTTTCTGAAGAAGCTTTTAAGTTTATATAAGCTCATTAGTTTATATTTTGTTTTTCTTTCTATTGGATATGACTTTCTAAAGAAAGCACTTTCTAAAGAGTTTGCATCCAATTCTTTCATTTATTTTGAATTGCTTTTTGTGTGTGGTGTGAGAGTAGCCTACTTTCATTTTTTTGTATGTGTTGATCCAGTTCACAAAACAAAATTTATTGAAAAGGCTTTCCTTGTTCCAGTGTGTTTTGTGTCCTTATGTCATCGATGCACTCTTTATCTAGGTGTGGGTTTTTCTTGGACTTCGACTCTAGTTCATTGGTCTGTGTTTTTCATAACAGCACTACACTGTTTTAATTATTATGGCTTTATTGTAGACTTTCAAGTCTGAAAGTGTGACACCTCCATTTTTTCTTCTTTTGTAAGCATTATTATGATTATTCTAGTGTTCTGTATTTTGCTGTTTCATTATTCTGTTTATCATTGTTTGTGAATTTTAGTAGTGTTTATTCCACTTCTTTGGAAGATTTTTTTTTTAATTGAGCTTGCATTGCATTCTGTAAGATGGCCATTTGATAATGCTGATTCTTCCAATTCATGAGAAAGGGATGCAATTTCTTTGTGTATTCTACTTCTGCTAACAATGTGCTACAATTCTCTATCTATAAATAATTTATCTATTTTGCTAGATATACTAGTAGGAATTTTATTATTTTGATGTGTTGTAAATGTTGTCACTTCTAAATTTCTTCTTCCTCTATCCCATTGTTCTATATAGGAAAGTAACTGATTTTAGATTTTATAACCCATCATTTTCCTAAATGGATAGTTTCATTTAATTTCTCATGGAGACTTCTCCATGTATATTACTCAGCCATCTACAAATAATGATGGCTTTATGTCTTCTTTCTCAGTACTTTTATATCTTTATTTTGTCTAGTGTGGATATTACACACTATGTTAAATAGTAGTGGTGAGAGTGGCCATCTTGTGTTTTATCAGATATTAATATAAACTATCCATTTTTCACAATTGAGAATGATAGTGGATGATAGGTTTTCCATATGATTTTTCTTAAGAAATGTTCCATTTAGGGCTCTCCCTGGTGGCACAGCAGGGTAAAGCATAGCACTAAGAACCTAAAGCCACTTCAGCATGAGTTCGATCCCCAGCCACCCCCCCCAAAATAAATGTTCCATTTAACTGCAGATTTTTATGTGTTTGCTTCATAAAATTTTAATTAATTGACTTTGGTTAATTGTTTTGCTCATTTTATTTTTATTTTCCTAAGGAGAACACTTTAATAGAATATTTATGTGTGTATTCAATCAAATGTTCGATGAAATGTAATTTTTTAAGAATATTGTAAATATGCATGTCATATACATGTATGATTCTCTTTGAAATAATTTACTTATGAAATAGCTTTGTAGTATGTACTTAGATAGTGTTACTATTTTTACAACACCTTCAATTTACTCAAAGTTATTGGACTCCAGGTTAGTTTTAAGATTTCACATTTTCCTAGAAGACTAGCACTTAAATAAATCTATGATCTCTTAATGGTCTATGAAGTTATATCTAAGCTGTATTATTTAAATTTAAATCCTTTAACAATTTCAGATAGACTTCACACACCATGCAATTCTTCCATTTAAGTGGATACTTTAAAGTATTTAAAATATTTTTACAAAGTTTTACAACTATCATCACAGTCTAATTTTGGAACATTTCCATCACTCCCAAAGAAAACCCAGTTCAAATTTCAATAACTTCCACTCCTCTTTCTCAAGTCAGTGAGGTCCTGTCCAACATGCAATCCATTTTAACTACTATAGATTTGCCTCTTCTGGATATAGTTAATTGAATAATATATTTATAGCCTTTTTCAGAATTCTAGCTTTTTATATTTAGTATCATATTTTTAAATTTCATCTATATAGTATACATTGATATATATTTTTAATGATAGTATTTCAATCTATGCCTATACCAAATTTTATTTATTCATTTACCAATATTTGAATTATTTGTACATGTTGGTTATGACACATATCAATGTTCACACATAACTTTGTTAGTGGATGCACATGCTTTATGTACACATATGTGTGTGCATACCCCTAAGTGCAGAGTTGTTTAATCAAATTATATTTAATAAATGCATTTATTCTTTCATATTTAAAATGATGAGTAAACTCCTTTGATTTCCATTGATTTTTTTTTTTTAATTTGAGAAACAAGTTGATACTAAAGCAAGTTTTAGAGAGGCATATTAAATTTTGTTCATATATGAGACATCCATAAATATTTACATGGGGATGAGAGTTAATTCCTTTTTTCTTTCAAAGAGATGTCATACAATATATGAATAGGAATAATATATTTTAAATTAATAAGTGAAGTACATAAGTCCTCCCTGGTGGTACAAGGGTTTATGTATCAGCACTATGAAGTTATCAACTGACACTGTAGCATAGTCCAATCCCCTGCCAGGAAGCTAACCTACACCGAGTAGCAGACATCTCCTGTCTCACCTCCTGCTCCCCTCAGTAGTTTATTTCATTACATCTGTCGGTTCTTCTCCCTACACTGTCTCCAGTGAACCCTCTCATTTCCCCACACCTTTCTTTGACCTATACCCCAGCTCTTATATGCATAAATTATATCAATATTAAAAAAATAACTGAAATATACAGAATTAATAGAATCTCCTGTAAAAGCATATATCAGTGATCATTAAATTATATATATTGGGGCCCTCCCTGGTGGCTCAAAGGGTTAAAGTGCAGCACTGGGACCCTGACACCACTTCATTATGAGTTTGATCCCTGCCATGGAGGACTCACATGGCGCAGCAGACTTCTCTTGAACCCACTACTCTCCTCAGCAGTGTACTTCGTCAGTGGGCCTGTTCTGTACCCTACTCTGTCTCTGATGAATTCTCTCACTGCCTCTACACTTCTGGCCTTTATCCTAGTTCTGTATGCACAAATAAATTAACATATATATATATAGTTACAAGTTATATTTTATCATATTTCTGACACATACTAAAATGTAGTAAATTTACTATTGAGTCATTTTTAAATTAACACTTAAATTCAGTTGAGTCATTAAGATGCAAGTGACACTTATGCACAGTTTCACATGCACACACAGACTTTAAAAGATTTGTTATCACCTATATGTTTATATACATGTTAGATGTTAGTCATATGTGCACATAAACACACAAACATATGAAACGGAGACCCAAAATAATTACTTTTACCTACCTGCACAATGTTGCTTCATCTTTACTAGCAATTTTATCAAAAGCCACCAAAGTACTTGAAATTTTGTATGAGAGAAAATCTCCGAATCACTTCTAGTCTTTAAGTTCCTACATGCCTCAACTTATTATTCCAGAATCACACTATTTTACTTCCCACCTACAAGCCCTCATTTCTAGAATGCCAATATTCTCTCATTGTCTGGAATGTTCTTTTTTTTCTTCTTCTTCTTCTTCTCAAAGAAACATTTATACTTTCTTCTTGATCATTATGGTTTGTAGGCTAGTATCACACTGCCAACCCTTTAATTTCCTTAAAAGTATTAATCAATATCAGGTTTTATTTTGTTTTTTTTAAATATCTTTCCTACATTAACAGATAATCTATAACAAATATATATATATATATATACCACATTACCTTACAGAATTTTTGATATTTAGAAATGTAATATTATTTATGGATTGAAAACACAAAATCAAAAATCAAATTAAGTGATAGTTAATTTCCTGGAAATCCATATGAAGATTAATAAACACATTAAAGTGTAGACAAATTTTAAACTAACACCTCACAATGAAAAATAATGAAACTTTATTTTAAAAGAAAATTTTTGCTTCCATATGAATAATTACCTCCATCTGAATACTAACTAGACGTGGCCCTGCTTAGTCTCTGAGATCTCTTGAAATTGGGCATATTCGAGGTGTTATGTCCATAGATCAAAACAATTAACGGCCAAATTTGTTTAATTCAATAAACTGACACAGGTAAATATTATTTTACAAGTCAATATTAAATATAAATTAGGGACCTCCCTGATGGCACAAAGGGTAAGGACACAGCACTGTAAGCTACCTGCAGCCACCTCAGTGCAAGTTCAGTCCCTGGCCTCTATGATCCACAGGGCATGGTAGATCTCTCCTGACCTGCCTGCTGCTCCCCTCAGCAGTGTACTTCCTTGATCTGCCTGTTCTGCTCCCCATTCAGTCTGGTGAATCCTCTCCCCACCCCTGCACCTCTGGCTTGTACCACATATCTGTATGCATAAATGCATAAAAAGATAAAAAAAATGTAAATTAAGGATGAGAACATTTGTCTTTCTAGGTAGTGATTGTGAAAAATACATAAAATTTGTCCTCATACACATAGATTAGTTAGTGAATAGTGATGGTCAAAGAATATTAAATTTTCCTAAATATACTGTCAAAGATTAAAAGAGTTATACAGGGCCCTCCCTGGTGGCACAGTGAGTTAAAGCACAGCACAAAGAAGCTTAAGCCACTTCCACATGAGTTCAATCCCCGCCTGCCCTGGAGGAGATCCAAATGGGGAAGCAGACTTCTCCTGACCCGCCCTCTGCTCCCCTCAGCAGTGTACTTCGTCGATCTGCCTGTTCTGCTCCCTGCTCTGTCTCCGGTGAGTCCTCTCACCCACCGCATCTCTGGCCTGTACCCCAGTTCTGTACAAATAAATAAATCTTAAAAAAAAAAGAGTTGTACATCTTTTCTGGTAGGACTATCCTCAGAGAATACAGAAGAGGATACAGAACATTATTTGTCAAGGAAAACGCTTATCATTTAAAGATATATTCAATTTTTACAAACCACACAACCAACTTTGAGCCAAGTTTTATGAATCAGAGTGATTAAGTTGAAGACACTATATAAATTAAGCAAAACCACTTTAACATAGTAAGACTAAGTTTTATAGTTAATTCACAAAATTGACGTTGAAATAATTCACAAGAAATAAATCACAAATATAATTAGAAAGAAGCAACGGCACTGGAATTACTAGTGCCTCATAAATGTGATACATATGGAAGGCATTAAAACTGCAAACCTGGAAGATGGCACAGTTTGTGAGTTGTCATCCATGCACTAAAAATTTCACATACAACTCAGATTCAGAGTACAACCCCAGGATTTATTCACAAAAGGGAAATTGGAGAAAGGGCAAGATTTTCTAAGTCTATAAAAGACCAGCTCTCTTAACCCAGATAGTTCCCAAAATGCTAAGTGATCCAAAGTGAATTATGGCACAAGATGACCTTGTCCTTTCAAAGAGACTTTGAAGCTGTTGGCACACCAATAAATGATGAACTGAGACCTAACTCATGGTGGCAGCTGGAGTTAATCACAGATGGTACTGTTGAGGCAGCACTGCAGCTTCTAGCAGCAATCTGAAAACTGAACTGGACAACACCAGATATAACAGCCACGAGTTGGTATCAGATGTGATGGACATGAAGGACAGTGGTCAGGAAGTGATATTAGAGTATCAGAAGCAAGAGGAAGCTCTTGGAGGTAGTCAAGCACAGGCAAGCAGTGTTGGTTGGATGTTGTGATGTAGAGGTTCAGGCACTAGTGCTACACTTCTTTAGAGGCAGCAGGTGCCAAGTCAATAATGCACATTCTTAGAGATGCCAGTCACAGGCTAATGATAGACAACTCTTTCAGATATGTTGCTAGAGGACCAGGCATTAGTTCCCAGCTCTTTCAGAGATGCCAGGAATAAGGCTGCGGTATTGCTCAGGAAGTGATGTGGAACTAGATGTAGGGCAGACACAGTGGTCAGGAGGTGGTTCCAAGCAGAGATCAAATGTGAAAGTCTCCCAATGAATGAAGGTCTCAATGCATTAGTTTCCAACAAGAGACTTCCAAACATTGAATTATCCAGTAACTGCCCTAGTTTATATTCCCTTCTGGGTACCCACTTTTCAAATGGATTGATCCATTTTCAACACTGTCATCCTTTCCAAGACATGTGTGTTTCTACTGCAAGCTCAAAGCTGATGAAATTTTAATAAAAAACCTGGGTAGTTCCAGTCTGACCTTAACTATCACTGGTTTGTTTACTAAACCTATCACTTTCAACCAACACACAAGCACAAAATTTGACCTGCTCTGAGGTTAGTAGTGAGCCCCTTCTAAAGGCGGATCAGGAAAGCTCTGACTAGCCAGGTTCAGACTTGACCAATATGTCTCTAAAATACACTGCAGTTTTCCAAAACCCAAACACACCACACCAGGGTTAGCCATCAAAACTTGCTTATCACTGGTGTTATGGTGGATGTAGGGGGCCCATGTAGAATCATTCACAGTTGGCCATACCCCTAATCCAGGAGTATGGGGGAGGTCTCCTCTTACAATATTATTCCTTGGATATATAAGTTCTAGTAAGTCTATATAAAATTCAATACCTCATTGAAAAAGATATGCTGCTGATATTTGATTTACTTTGTTAACTCACTTAAAACCCCTAAGGATATCACATGTATGCATCAATATCCTGACAGTATCATGGGATTATAACACATTTGATTATTAAATTATCAACAAAAAGAGATAAATTTTGAAAATTGCTGAGAGAGTTCCTTGATAATATTTGTTAATTGGGTAGTTTCTTCAAATCAGGAGTTAAGTGATAATTAAAAATTTAAGAATGTATAAAATAAGGGCTACTCACATGAGACCCCTTCTCAGAGAGCTTTCCTGTCTCCCTTCTTAGTTGACAATAAGCACTTTCTTTTTTGCCTAAAAAAGAAAATCATAAATAACAAATTCATAAAATAGAAATGTGTTAATAATTAAAACCTCATATACAATTCCAGATTGCATAGGCCATGTTTAATTTTAAAAATGATAGTGATATTTAAGTGAAAATTAATTATTATTATAATTATTCAATTTACAGTCCTGAAATGTTGCTTAATATAAATAATAAAATGTGGATATGTTATAATAGTATTTAATTCATATTTATAGATAAAGCAACTGTTATTTTAAGAATCAAATATTTTTGAATACTATGCATTATTTATCACAACATTAGAAACTAATTATTTTTTTATGTAATAGAAGTAGGGTTTATTAAAAGATCACAGATAGTCAAAACTCAAACCATATCTCCAGGGAAGTCTGGTTTGAATGTTTTCTTGGTGCTGATGCCAATAAATGTTGAATTCAGCAATACTGAGAAGGCAATCCCAACTATTTCTCTCTCTCTCTTTTTTTTCACATTTTGAAACTCAAATTCTTAAGTAGAAGTTTCTTCTTAATTGAAGAATCCCTTGCCAGGCAATTTGCAGGCAGGGTTCTGGGATAATGAATATCTGTATGACCTCTGTAGTCTGAATCATATCTCAACCTTCTGTCAAGATCCACACAGATGTGGATTGCCAAATTTAGCAGTACAATTTAAAAAGGGACATGACTAAAAGAAAGCCAAAATATTGCCACTGTAATTTTAATAGAAATATTTTAAATGAAAAGTTTAATGAGCTTGTAAACTAATATTGAATTTCTAATTGCTTTTATACTGAAAATGCACTCTAATAATTGAGAAACTATACTTATAGGAATTTGATGATACTAATACTGCAGATGTACAGGTCATGTATACTTAAAATACAATTATGCATTTATAGTAGTCATTTTTTAATTGTTTATTTTTATTCCTTTTCTTAACAGTTATTGTTATTTCTGTAACTTTTGCTTTATGAAGCACTACATGAGAAAACATAGTAAGTATAGGAATGCTTTAGATGTGAAAGAAAATAGGTCCTCAAATGCAGAAAGAATAATGAAAAACATTAATACTACTTTCTTCATCTTGTAGAGTGGAAAATGGGTCTTACTCAAGTTATGAAATAGAACTATAAGTTATAGTACTCTTTTAAAAAGCTATAGAGACAATATATACATACATGTATATACATACATATAATTGTAATTATACTTATCATGTTAATATCATTGGGAATGGAGCTACAAAGTGTAAGATAGGATCATTTACATAAGTGAAATATCAGTCATTTATCACTGTGACAAGCTCAAAACTCAGAACCTAAAACAACATCCATGTAGATCTTATTCAAGTATTTGGAGGTCAAGTGGGGCTCATTTTAATCTATTCTGCACCATTTAGGACAAGTCTAATTCAAGTATTAAGTCTACTTAGATCTGACTAGTAGAAGTGTGGCTCATAAACACTCCACTTATCATTCATCGTCTTTGTTTTGTAAATACAGACTTACTGAAATACCATTGGCTTCCATACTTCTCAGTGTTTTCAAAGTAAAAGTTCTCCCCCTATAGGTGTCTTCACCATAGCACCACCTAAGGTCATAGTGCTCATTTTCTCTGGACACCACACTGGTTAAGGCAATCTCTTCCTATTGTGATGCCAAAATGCAAATCATGGGGAAACACATAAAATGTTTTACATCTCCCTTTTTAAATTAACACATAGGCCCTAAGTAAAACACATACCACAACCCAGAGTGAATAAAAAAAGAAGAAGAAGAAGAAGAAAGGAAAATGTTCAAAATTGGAAAGGCATATGTTAGAGATAAGGATGCAGATATGATATCAAAATTCAATCTGTTGCAGTGTAAACATCAATGAAAGTATAATCTCTTTAGGAAATTACATTAAGATAGAATAATAGTAAGTTGGAAGATTTCTCATTTTCATCTTAAACCATCTGTGCCACTTATAGTCATAAAACATTTATATGTATTACTTTGTTGAACAGGGGCAGGGAGATATACAAGAACAAAATACATGAGTGAGTAGCCAAAAAAAAAAAAAAAAGAGGAAGTAACTATTATTTTAAATTTTTAAATTTCCACTTCCATATATGTTTTTTAAAAATCTTGAAATCAAATATTAGGTTTTTCCTTATTTATCCATATGTCATATATCTGGAACAATTAAACCAAGTTTTTTTTTTTTTTTTCTTTCTGCCTGACAGTCATATTTTATAGATATCACTGGGAAAATACAACAAAATCATGTTTTAGAGTTAGTGAAAACTTACTGGTTCTCAAAGGGATTAGTGGGGAGGAAGGAAGAGGAGATGTTCAAAAATTTTCAGTGAACATTGAAATGCACATGTGGAGTAAAAATGTAACCCCAGAGACTTCCAGAAGATGGCGGCAGGGTAAAGACCCCTAGATCACTGCCTCCAGGCTTGCATAGGAATTGAGGACTGAAAATGGACTACAGACTTACTTATTGCAAGTTTCAACCCAAATGAAAACAAACATCCTGGACTCACTAGAAGACAGATAACTGAGGGGGAATCTGCGATTGGGGAGTTCCCGTCTGGGAACTCCCAGGAAAACCCAAGTGCCTGGAGCCTCATTGCCACACGCTAAACCTGGAGGTGAAGGGGGATGACTCAGCTCAGTGAGTGGAGCCCAGGCTGCAAATCTGATCCTCAACACCCGGGTAAGGGAAAAACCGCTGAAACTGTAGACCCCATCAGGAGCACCTGGGCTCCTGTAAAGCTGCTGATCAGCTCGACCAGCTCAGGAATCGGCAAGATGGCTGCAGAATAAAGACGCCGAGACTACTATATCCAAACTCGCACTGGATTATATTAAAACAGACTATAGATTTACATGCTATGACTTTCAACCCAAATGAGAACGCACTGGACACACTAGAAGGAAAATAACCAAGGGAGAACCAAAGAATGGGGAGTTCCCATAAGGGAAGCCACACAGGCAGGATTAGCTGAACCCTGCAACTCTGATCGGGAATACCAGTAGCTTCCTACTCATTATGCTCCTTTAAAAATCTAGGCTCCCTGACACCAGGAAGTGCTACAGAGGGAAACTGCCTGAGGTGGCAGGTCTCAGCTGCTTGGCAGCCTCAGCTGCTTGGCAGCCTTTTGTCCCAGCCCTGCTACAACCCTGGAGATAAACTGAGACAATTCAGCTAGGGAGAGGAAACCAAATTGTGGGAAAAGGCTGCAGCGGGAACCAGATACCCGAGGATAGAAGTATTGCTGACCTTTGCCCCAGAAGCCACAGATGTGTTGCCTTCCTTTGCCCCAGCAGCCGCAACAAAACCCTGATATAACCTGAGACAAAACATCTAGATGAGTGGATCACAAGCAGTTTCGGGGGTGGGGGGGCGGGGATAAATAAACAAACAAACAAACAAAAACAAAAACAAAAACAAAAAACTGCTCTACTTTGAGCCCTGAAGGTTGAGAAGAAGAACTCTAGCCCTACCAACATCTCCTGCCCCCACAACAGAGATTTGAGACTAGGCAACATTAGGGTTTGGTCAGGTCTTGGTGCCATTCTTAAGGTGTGGACAACAAAACTCACAAAGCCCCTGAGTTAAAGAGGGGAAAAAAAGTAAAAAAAAGAAAAAACAGTTAGACAGGACCCAACCCTAGGATAATGCAGCAATTTTATGAATCTTGCATGGGCACATTCAACATAGAGAGGCCCTAGGAAGTGCCTCAATGGGGAGACATCCTAAGGGGTCTACCTGCTTACCACATCTACCCACAAAAACTGTGGTAAAACCCTGGAGTTAAAGAGATATAGCTGGGCTCTGTGAAAGGACCTCAGCCAGAGGGGAGGCACTGCTCAGGGAGGAACTATTTGGACTAAATAAAAAGAGCCCTGAAAGCTTAGAAGGAGGACTGGCAGCCTACTCAGCTGGGTGGATATCAGCCCTCTGGCACTCCTCTGCAATCCTGTGGGGAGGGGGAGATCCCACCCCCACAAGAGAAGCCCTAAGACTTGGGAGCAAGAAAAGCTCACAGTACTTAGAGTACATAAACAAATCCAGCCACTGACTCAGCCAAAGGCCCAGCTCTAGGGAGACCTACAAAACGCCTAATTCATCATAACCACCACAGGCTCACCAAGCATAAGGGAACCTGGGACATCGAAGGCTACAAAGATCAACAGGCACCTTCCAGAAACACGGCCTCAACGTGTTACTAGAAGAGGCTGAACAACACAA
>NW_004567104.1:4224228-4225018 GCF_000260355.1 Condylura cristata
GATGACATCAGACTTCTCTGAAGAAACACTATGGGCAAGAAGAGAGTGGAGGAACATTCTCAAAAAACTCCAAAGCATTAAATGCCAACCAAGAATACTCTACCCTGTGAAGCTCTCCTTCCTCTCCTTCTGTTCTGACAAACAGAAACTCCACAATTTCATCAAAACTAAACCCCCATTCCAAAAACTACTACAAGAAGCCCTCAAACCAAATCCAACAGAAAAATGAACAAGAACAGTTCAAAAGAAGGAGTAAAAATACAAAACGACCAAAATGGCAAATGTAGGTGCCAGTATATCAATATTATCTTTAAATGTAAATGGCTTAAATTCATCAGTTAAAAGACACAGATTTGCAGGATGGCTTAAAAAACAGAAACCATTCTGCTGTCTGCAGGAAAAGCATCTAGCTACAAACGATAAAAACAGACTGAAAATAAAAGGATGGAAAACAATCCTACAAGCAAATGGGCCAAAAATGAAGGCAGGATCTGCTATACTTATATCAGATCAAATAGACTTCAATCTAAAAAAAGGTTAAAAGATACACAGAAGGCCACTATATTCTGATTAAGGGGACAATACAACAAGAAGAAATAACAATCATCAACATATATGCACCAAATGAAGGAGCACCGAAATATATTAGGAAACTACTATCATCTATGAAAATGTATATCAGAGAGAATAAATACATAGTAGGAGACTTCAACATGCCACTATCAACAATGGACAGATCAACAAGACAAAAAATAAGTAAAGACACTAAAGCTCTGAACAAGGACCTGGA
>NW_004567104.1:4229988-4233676 GCF_000260355.1 Condylura cristata
TATAATTTTATATTTTAAAAAATTAAGTAGTTGAAGAACCACATATTGACAGAAGGGAGTGCAACTTATAGATCCTATTTCAGAAATGTTCAGATTCTTAGTTAAATGGCATTTTTAACACTTTACATTTATTTTGTCACAATAATCTTTACCAGTTTATAGGTAAAGAAGATTGTTCAGGCTCTTGTGACACTGGCTTCATGGCCCTCACTTGTGTCCTTGAATGCAGGAGGCGTTTGGAGCATGGTCTGGAGAGTGTGTGCCTGATGGTTGCAGACAGCTGGAGTATGGTGTGGGTGTGTGTAATGGGCACACCTGAGCTGAGGATTGCGTCTATGAGAGAACTGATTATCTTGCGATGGAGTGCAATAGAGTGGTGGTATAATTTGGAGAATGGTTACTAGTAGAAGTGACCAAGAGAGAATGTCAGAGTGAGTGGAGAGAGAGAAGGATGCCTGAGGGCTGGAAGGTTGACAGGCTCCTCGGCACTCCCTGCCTGTCCTGCACCTGGTTGCCTCTCTACAAAGCATGTAGGAAGATCATCAAAAGCCTGATAGAGCCACTGAGAGCTCCACACTCTCCTCTTCTTGTGCCTGGATCCACAGAGGATCTGTCCTGTGCCTTGGTGAAACTACATCTTTTTTTTTTTAATATTAATTTCCTTAGCTTGTTACTTCTTTTTATAAGTAAAAAAGTGAGACATAGGACTCAGTTTTAGAAATTTTGAAGCCATAAAATATAGAGAGGGGTACATACCCAAAATATTTCATGACACAAGTTTTAGTGAACCTTTAGTATTTAAAGAAAATAAACAGCTGGAACTACATTAAACTAAAAAGCTTCTGTACAGTAAAATAAACCATAACTAAAACAAAGTCACCCTCTTATAGGGATAAAGCATTTGTTTACCATGTATCTGATGGTCGTGTACTCAGCAATGGGACAGGAAGGTCAGGCTTGGAGGCAGGTAGTGAAGTGAGCACCCCAAACCCCCACAATCTGCACTCTTCCTCTGGGATCTTTCTGGTTTTTTATCCTGGCCTTGCCTCTTGTGAAGCCACTCATCCTCTTGTAGCCATCTGCCTGTAGACCTCCTTATCACCTTGACCTCCGTTCAGGTGTGCACGCTTTTGCATGCCCACACCCATACTCCAGGGGTCCACATTAGGCATGGGTGCCCCATACCCAGTGCCTACTGAATTAGCACAATGGAAGTTGTAGGTGATAGCCACAGAGGCGAGTGGTGCAAAAAGCCTGATTAATTCGCCTACCCTACCCAGACAAAGCACTGAAATCAAATATATGCAAAGAATTATACAGAGTGTGTGTAAAACTGTACAAAAACAAAGCCAAGTAACACAACCAGAACTAGGCAAAAAAAAAAAAAAAAAAAAAAAAAAAAAAAAAAAAAAAAAAACTAAACTGGCACATCTCTAAAGAATACATTAGACTGATCAACAGGCACATCAAAAAGACTCAGAGTCACTAGAAATTAGAGAAATTCAAATCAAGGCCATGATGAGAGACTATCTCACACCTGTGAGAATGACCCACTTCAAAAACAACAAAAACAAGTGTAGTGAAGATGTAGGAAAAAACTAAACATTCCCCATTGCTGATGAAAATGCAAACTGGTCTAGCACATATGGAAAACAGTATGACAGTGTCTGAAAGATTGAATATGGATCTGCCATTTGACTAGTAATTCTACCCAGAGGTATCTATCCAAAGTATTCAAAAACATTCATTCAAAAGGAAACTTGCATTCCCATGTTTACTGCATCACTGGTTACTATGGCTAACCCAGGTAAACAACCTAAGTACTCCAAAGCAGATGAGTGAAGATAATGTCTACACAAAATGCAGCGATTGATAAAGATAAATGCAAACATTTGCAGCATAATGGATAGAGCCTGAAAGGATAATGCCTAGCAAAATAATTGAGGAGAAAGATAAATCCCATATAACGTCACTAATAAAAGGGATATGCATTAACTAAATTAGTCAAATAAATATAAGGTGAAAATTAGCCCTGATAGATGACTACAAAACTAAGACACCAAGAGATGAGGGGTTGGGGGTGAGGAGAGGTTAGATGGGGAGGCATTATAACCTGTGGTGCTGGAGTATGGGAGAGTGGCTGAGGATGAGCTGTGGATGGGAGGTGATACCTCATGGAGATACTCCAGAGTTATCCCAATTAAAAATTATTTTTTAAAGATTGGAAATAACATTTATAATGATAACATGACAATTTTTCAGAAAATACTTGATTGGGAATCAGGCAATTCAAATTCTACTTTTCCTAAATCTTACTGAATGGGGAAGTTAGGGAATGCATACAAGTAGTCAGGAATAGTGTGTCCAAAGCCCCAATCCCAGGTACCTCAAGATCATTTATCAGTCTAAATAAGAAACAGTTAAAACCAGGATGCTCCCCCTAAAACCCAGGTGTCCTACATCCATTTATCAATCTAACTGAGAAATATTTGGGGTCAGGATGCCTTACACCCAATTAAAATAGAATGACCCAATGCGTTTCCAGGAAGACAGTTCAAGCAATATGGTAAACTCAGTGGGCCTCATAACCTAGGAGACCCACAGGCCCCTGCATCTCCCAACCAATCAGCAAGGGTCACAGTGTTGAAATACCAGATGAGCTTACCTCCATGTAGTGCAGGTAGGCAGCAAGGTGTGCTTTGATACACTAGGGTAGACAAGCAAAAGGGACTACTGGAGTATTCAGGCTTTTAATCTTCATTTCTATACAATTTCTAGTGAGGCAACCAGGTGTAGCGTGTAGGTGCAGGGCTACCAGGAGGATTACAAGCCTGTCAGCCCCCACCAAACCTTTACTCTATCTGGGCTCCCTGTAGTTTCCTCTCTCATTGTATTGATACTGCACACTGCTGTACTCCGTCCTCTGTGAGGCTGCCCCTCTATGCTCAACTTCCAGGCTCAGCTGTGCCCACGTACACACGCCCACACCATACTCCAGGTGTCCACCATCGGGCCTTATAACCCAAGCCCAGGCTCCCAAGTGTCTCCTGCATTCAAGGCTGTTGATTGCCACAGAGGCCAATGGTTTAAAACCTGAGCATCTTAATTTAAACTATCTGCCATCCCACACTCACTCTACACATATAAACTGCTGTCCCTTGCCTCTTCAGTGATCACCCACTTGGGAACACTTTCTGCTTGCAGATCTTTCTTGTTGTTTTTCTGAAATATCTATACATTCCTTTATGTTCTGCCTAACTTTGTTTATCACCATTGAGTTCCTTGCAGAGACAAGAAATGAGAAGACCCCCTTAAAGTTCCCAGGTCCAATTCATTACTAAATGTTGGTGCTATGATTACCATGATGGTAAAAGGTACTGAAACAGGCTGTTTGAATAAATAATTTAGATGATCTTTTTGAACTCTGTTGAGATACCATGACCTCTTCAAGGAGTAAGGAGTGCACTTACTCCTTGAGCGAACTTTTCAACTCAGTTGCAATTGATGTTTGAATGTTAGAGATATAGATTTGTGTTCAATACAAGAAAGAATTTTAGGAAATATAATTTCAAACAATTAGACCTGACTTGTTAAAGCCAGGATCCACTTCAGGAACACTAAAATTGTTGAAGGGCTTTGGTTGTGAATGCTCAGATGCCTGCCATCTGCACTAGAAAAAAAAAAAAAA
>NW_004567104.1:4234432-4267698 GCF_000260355.1 Condylura cristata
AAAGAATAAATATATATATATATATATATATATACTAATTAGAAATGAATGAAAGTTGTATTTACAACAGCCTAGCTATCAAAACAATTTAGGTGCCCCCAAACAGATGAGAAGATATTTCCCAATCATCCCAGGCCAAGTAAGTTTATTGTCAATTCTCATAGACAGGAAGAAAATTGTGATATTTTCAGTACACTTTTACAGGCCCTCAAGGATGTAAAAGGGACAGACTGGATTTCTCTCTCAGCATTTCTCTGGCAGTCTTCTTCCATGTCAGTGTGAATTCCTGCTTTTACCCATTTGCTTGGGCAGAGGTGTCCCATTTACATGTACACACTTCCCTTGCTTTCTGATAGGCAAAAATCAAAGGTTTGCCTGTCCCACGCCCAACTTCACAGCATCCAAGGTATCCATGCAAACTCAGGAATAGAAAAACCCATAAAAAACCCTTATAACAGTATTTACCCTACATCAGATCAAGGAGATATGGTATTTATTAAAAAATGGAATACTATTAAGCAATCAAAAGATAAACTATTACCATTTGTTGCCATATGGATAGAGCTAGAGAGGTTTATGCTAAGTGAACTATGCCAGAGGAGAAAGATAAACATCAATTGTTATAAATTATATATGGCATATAGAGAAACCAGAGAAGGGTAAGAAAAAATTAATAAATTTTAAAATAAATTGCTGGAAGCTGACCATAAAACTGAGGCACCACACACAGGGATTCTGGAGCACTTTCTTAAAAATGTAATCACACATAACCAGTCTTATAATGTCCTCATATTTAAAACAGCATGATACAGGAACAAAAATAAAATTACAGAACAGTCTAATAAAATTCTCAAGAGCTGAGAAATAAAATCAGTCATTATGGGCAACTAATTTAAAAAAGGACAAAGTTATACAATAACTGATGTTTTGTAAACTTGACGCCACATGCAAAAGAATGAAATTAGATTACTATGAAAATCAACTCAAAATTAATAAGACTTAGATATTAGATCTGAAATTTGATATATATATATGAAAAAGATTTAGATATTAGACCTGAAATTATATATGTATGTATGAAAACAAAGAAAAATTAGACAGACACCCCATAACATAAAATGCAGCAATATTTTTGAGGACTCATACAGCAAGGAATAGAGTGGATAATACAAACAACAGTGATTATATCAAATTAAAAGATCTATACAACAAGAGACAGTAACCAAAGCATAGATACACCCAAGTGGGAGAATATATTAGCACATCTTATGTGTGAAAGATACTGTTATAAAATATCTACAAAAAAAAAAAAACATATAATACAACAAAACAGGATAAGTAACCAATCATAAAAAAAAAAAACATAAGGACTAAATAGTCACTTCTTTAAAACAGATACATAGATGAACAAAACATACATAAAAAATGTTTATCTCATCCCTTACCATATAGGGACTATAGATCAAATAATAGTGAGCTACCACCTGCCACCTATGAATTAAAAAAAATAAAACAAGTGCCGGTGAGGTCATAGGAGAAAACGTTATCTTTACTGCTGTAAGCAGGAATGTGTAATGGCCTAGCCCCTATAGAAAACTGTGTGGAGTTCCTCAAAACACTAAAAATCAAGTTTCCATGTGACCAAGTACATATACTCTTATCCCAAAACCTTGAAAACACTAAATCAAAGGGAACCATATATTAATAGCAATATTATTTATAATAGCCAAGATATGACTAAATGACCTAACATATGAATGAGCCAAGAAGATATTATGCATGTATATATACACACATATGCATACACACATATTTCTATATAGCTATATGGAGATAGCTATATGGAGATAGATATATAGATATAGATATAATGTTTTGTGCAAAACAAAAAAACTTGAAAAGCTAGTGATAAATGGATAAATAGTATATATCATAGAATGCTATCCAGCAATGAAAAATGATAAAGATCATAACATTGGTGTTGAAAAATTACAATGTCTACATCTGAGTGGAGAAATCAAAATTGCCAAAATTTAACACTGGAATAAGAAAAAACTATTATGCATAATTAAGTTTAAAATATGCATACAGTTTGAGTTTGAATTGAACAGTAAGGATTAGTTCAAATATACTTTGAAGTTCAAATCTATATGTTAAGATCTATTGAGAATATTAAAAAAATAAAAGTAAAGAAATCCTTGTGAAATGTTAAATTAAGCTATCTTCCTTTAAAAACTAACATAATAACAAAACACATTTCCTTCTTCTTTCAAACAATACTGTAAGTATCCCTAATAAATGTGCATTTTACACAAATATTGAAATTATAAATAGTACCTTCTCTGACCACAATCCCACAAAACTAGAACTCAAATATAAAGGGCTGGGAGGAAACTATGAATAAATGTAGATTAAAAAAAAAACATGCTATTTAACAGAAGTTGGATAGGAAATATTTCAAAACAGAAATTAAATATTACCTTGAATCAAAATAAAATGATTATATAATGATTACCAGAATTTTCGAAATACAGTAACAGCTGTTATGGAGGAAGACAATTGCAATGCAGGCCTATATTAGAATACAAGAAAAAAATCCACATAAACTACCTAGTATCAAACCAAAAGCACTTGGAAAAGAGGGATGCATAAGACCTGCAGTTAGTAGAAGTTCAGATGTAATAAAAACAAGGGCAAGAATAAATGGAATACAGACTGAAAAAATACTTCATACAGATCAATTAACTCAGAGATGTTTCTTTGATTACATGTCCCTAAAATTGAATAAAGTGTTATTTGTAAAAACAAGAAAACCTCTGTTCAAGCTAAAAAAATAACAGGAGGGAAAAAAAAAAACAATAAATAGAATCACAAATGAAGGAGGAGCAATCACTAGCAATAGCAAAATATTACAAAAGATTGTAAGTGTTTACATTAACAAGTCTAAGCCAATAGATTTGTTAACTCTAAATAAATGGATAAATTTTCAGATAAAAATAATCTAACCCACACAGACTAATTCAGATACAAACAGATGAACTGAACAGACTGATAATGGATATTGAAATTGTATTAAAATTTTCTGAAAAATAGAAAACTAGGCTTTAGTATGACTGTAATCAACATTTTAAAGAACTAATATATGCCTTACTCATTTTTTTCAACAATACAAAAAAAGTAATCCTCTCTAATAAGTTTATGATGTTAATATTGCCTGTTACCATAACACCAAAACCAGACAAAGGCCCCAAAAAATAAAATTATAGACAAACAATCTTGATGTTGGTACAAAAGTATCAGCAAATACAATTCAACAGAACATCAGTAACAAGAATTGTTCACCATGACCAAATAGGATCCATCCCAGTAATACAAGAATAGTTTACAATGTATGAATCAATGTACATAAGATGCTATATCAACAAAAATAAAAGATAAATGTAATGACATCGGCCATGGAGAGAACACTCAGTAAAATTAATCAATTTATTAAAATCTTCAACAAGATGGGAGTGAATGAGATCTAACTCAATATAATAAAGTCTATATATAACCAAACACCAACATGAAACTTTCACCATAAAATCCAACACAAAACAAAGATGTTTAATGCAACTGCTTCTATTTTACTAATTATTACAGATTTGGCTGTATATATCAGAGAAACAAGGGAAATAAATGGAATGTAAATAGTAAAAAATATGAAGATATTACTATATCAGATGATCTACTATATAAAGAAGATCCAAAATACCATCAAAATTTATTAGAAATACAGGCTAAATTTGAACTATAAAATGTACAGCTATTTTAATACAAAAATAACAGCAAAAACAAAAAGAAGTTAAGAAAGCATCCCCATTTATAATTGCTTCAAAAATAATTAAATGCTTCAGAAACAACCTATTAAGAGAGATAAAATTACTTTGCAATTAGAATTGAGACATGTTACTCTAAAGTGACATAAGGAATTGGGAGGATACCCTGTGCTCATTAATGGAGAGATTTAATCTATTCAAAATCCCTAACTTGCTTAAAATGATATACAAATGTATCAAATTCCAACAATTATTTTAGTTACTAAACAAACAAACAAAAAACTGCAATATATACACTATATTGGGCCCCTCCTTGACAGTGCAACAGATTAAAACACAGCACTAAGAAGTTAAAGCCACTTCTGCATGAGTTTGATCCCCACCTGCACAGGAGGTGATCCACATGGCTAGGCAGACCTCTACTGACCTGCCGCTGCTCCCCTCAGCAGTGTACTTCCTTGATCTCCCTGTTCTGCTCCCCAATCTGTCTCTGGTGAATCCTCTCACCGCCCCTGCACCTCTGGTCTGTACCTCAGTTGTGTATTCACAAATAAAATTTTAACAAAACCACCTATAGCAATCTTAAGGGAAGGGGAATAAATAAATAGAGGTATTGTGACACCCTACTCTTAAGCCTGGGCCAGCCAGGCAATGCGGTCTAGAGGTGCGGGTTGGGGGTGATAATGAATCAGGCGCACACACACACACACACAAACACAGGATTCTCAAGCAAAAGAAAGCTCCTTTCTTGTTCCGATTCCCTCCTTATATATCCCACAGTCCCCGCCTATGTACTTTTTCACCCCCCTTGTTTGTACACCATGTGAGCATTTAGTCCTTGTTCTTTAAAGGCCCACAATGTTTTTCTTTCTAGTTCTTCAGTTAACCTCGACTCCACAGCTCTCCAAACCCTACATCAACTCTTACCACAAAGCAACATGATGTTGAAAAAAAAAAAAAAAAACCTAAATCAATGGAATAGAATTGAAAGTCTAAATATAAATGCATGCATATACCACCTAGTGATCTATGATAACACATGGCACAGCTGGTTTGGTAGTATTGAAAAACTAGACTTCATTTCTTTATGATAAAATAGCAAGATCACAATACACAGCATGTGGTGGGGGACAGTTTTGATTATGGCTACCTTTGGAAATTACAGTCTTCCATTAATACTGTATTTTCAAATTGTGTTTATGGGAAAACATTCGTTTTGCATCACTGTATCTTTTGGGGGCTATACATTTTAACTTCTGTGAATATATAAAACACATAACTATTAATTCATTTCACTTATTTTTTCACATACTTACCCTAAATGTTTATTTTCACTTTTCCGTAGTTGTGTTATTCTTAGTTGATTCTTCATTTATCTTTTACATAAAATTGTATTGTTTACCTATCATGTGTGAGATATTGGCCAAGGAACTACAACTACATAAATAAATATGACAAACTCCCTGTTCATGTGTATCATTAAAAAAAAAAAGTCCCAGGATATGATTAAAAAAAAAAAAAAAGAAGAAGAATCACAGATGGAGAAATGGAGAACTAATATTCATTATAGATCAGAACACCCACATTTGAAGAAATGCAATATGAACTAAGATTGAATTAAGAGCAGTCCTTTGAAAATACTGAGAAAATATATTCTAGACACAAGGAATAGTTTCAAAACCCATATCCTTTCACTAAATAATCTGTAACATAAATTTAAGGATAATTCAGGTTACACAGGAAGGAAATGATTTAACTGTTCCAATAACTAAGTATTATATACATTTTTTTTCTATTAGGACAATACCTTTCAGCACTTATAGAGAGAAAAGGGATTTTTATATGAATTAAGCCATTAATTAATCCATTGATGCTTTATATATATATATGTACATATATGCATATATACATGTAAACATGAATGTATATGTGCATACATGTCACATACATGTGTGTATTGGAATTAATTGCAGTTATACATACATACATATATATATATATATATATATATATATACACTACAATTTTTTTTTTAGTTGTGCATTTACATTTACAACCTGCTATGCTTCCCCTCTTCATATGCTGTCTGAACTCCATTGACTATATTGAAGAATTTTTCTTCTACAGGTAATATAGGATAGGGGCTTGGACATTGTTAAAACAAAAACAAAAACAAACAAACAAAAACTGCACTTAACTTTAATCCCTTCTTTCCTAGGAGTTCCCTAACAACTTTTGATTATTTAATATGACCTACAATTTTGCTCTCCTAAAAGCAACTGGGAAAGGAAAGTAAATGGAAATCTGGGGACATAGACTTAGGACATGGATGGAACCATTCTGCTTCTCTGTCATCAGCTGAGCAAGACTTTGCTTTCACTTTCTGTTACAAGTGACATGGCAAAGTTTTGGGACTCAACCAAATCAATTTTCAATATTTCCAGCTTATCCAATACTTAAACCATGCAGGATACTATCTATTTTAGTTGGGGGGAGGGCAAGGAGGGAGAGGCTCAGTGTCCATTTAACTTTGCTTTCTGCGACTTCCGCAGGAGTTTGATCCCCGCCTGCCCCAGAGATGATCTATATGGCAAGGCAGACCTCTCCTGACCCTCCTACTGCTCACCTCATCTGTGTTCTTCTCAGTAGGCCTTTTCTACTTCCCAATCTGTCTCTGGTGAATCCTCTCATGGCCCCTGCACCTCTAGCTTGTATACCCCAGTTCTGTATGGAAAAATAAAACACACACACACACACATACACACCTGGCAATATGCTGGTTTTGTTTATGAATCATATAAGGGATCACAGGAGCTTTGGTGGCAAAGATCCTGTACCTCTTTTGTACCCTTAGCTTGTATTTAGGAAAAAAAAAATATTTGTAGCATCCATTTTAATCAGAGACATCTGATAATTTATTGGCTGATTTCAAGATTGGTGAATTTTGCTGAGGACAAGAGAAACACATAACTAAGTTTCTCTAATAGATTACTTAGAGTATATTAGCATCAGAATCAGGAAAGCAATCCTGGAAATAAGACTGCAATACGATTTTAAAATGGAGTGGGGGAGAGAGAGATTGAGAATTCTTCATTTGCAACATAACTTTGGATCATAAAAATGTTATTCTTAGAGGAATATTCATTTGGGGAAAATTACATTTTTCTTTAATCATTAAGAATGTTTATCAAAACAATAATTCTTTCATTATTTTGTACCAATGTATAGGGAAATAAAACAGTAAACATAATATTTATATATTATACTTTAAACATTAGAAATAAAGAGACCTTACTTAAATGTTTAGTAGCTGAGCATCACTTTCTTTCTTCAGCTTATATCTTAGAATATGTTAGTGAGCACTTTCACTCTTGGGAAAATTCATATATCTTACTAAGTTTGGTTGGTGTGGGGCCAGAGAGGGGTGTATAGAGTCATTCAGACTCTTTCTCTGTCACCTTGGCAAAACCCATTATCAGCAAGTAGTCTGTAACCAAAATAGTGGAAGCTGTTTTAAGCGTTCTGTAGCCAGGGCTTAGCATATTAAATACACCTCTTGTGTAACTAAAAACACACACCTGGGGCCCTCCCTGGTGGCGCAGCAGGTTAAAGTACAGCACTAAGAAGCTAAAGCGACTTTCGCAGGAGTTCGATCCCCGCCTGCCCCAGAGATGATCTATATGGCAAGGCAGACTTCTTCTGACCCTCCTACTGCTCACCTCATCTGTGTTCTTCTCAGTCGGTCTTTTCTGCTTCCCAATCTGTCTCTGGTGAATCCTTTCATGGCCCCTGCACCTCTAGCTTGTATACTCCAGTTCTGTATGGAAAAATAAAACACACACACACACACATACACACCTGGCAGTATCCTGGTTTTGTCTATGAATCATATAAGGGATCAGAGCAGCTTTGGTTTGCGGGGGTGGAAGGCACCTCTGTTTTTGTACCTAACCTGATGGTGTATGAATAAAGGGCCTTCTATGACATCTCTGACCACAGTTTCACAACTTTTTTTTTTTTTAAGATTAATTTATTTATGCATACAGTACTGGGGTACAGGCCAGAGGTGCCGGGGCATCGAGAGGATTCACCAGAGACAGAGTGGGGAACAGAGTAGGCAGAGTGACAAAGTACACTGCTGAGGCAAGCAGAGGGAGAGACAGAAGTCTGTTGTGTCATGTGGGTAGGGCTGGGGATAGAACTTGCACCCAAGCGGCTACAGCTAGGTTGCAGTGCTATGTCCTAAGCTGTTTCACCACCAGGGAGGTCCAGTCCCACAGCACTTTTTTGGTCTGCCCAAGTAGAGTACAGAGTAAATATTGCCAGCCTGGTTCTTAGCCTTGACACTGGTAATGTAGGCAGGATGCAGCACAATAGCTACGAAGATTTCTAAGTCCCTAGTAGGTGTAGTATGACACTTGGTGGTCAGCCTCTTCTCTGTGTAGGCCTCCACATCCTCCAGAGTGGCCTGAGATGGATGGGTCCCTCATGCAAGAGCGCTCTGCACACATTGGGGCAATATTGGGTGAGGATGATTACCATGTTGCAGCGTGGTTTGTGGGCTGATTGTCTCCTCACAGCCCTACAGGCACACTCAGAGAGAACCCTGGAGGCAGCCAGGTCCCAGAGCTGCAGGACAAGTTGGAGATGATGCTGAGACATTTTTTTGAAGAAGAGATGACCTGCTGCCCAGGCAGCAGACTCTTCAGGAAAAAAGTGACCTAGCTCACTCTTTCAGAGCATGCTCAGAGCTGACATAAAAGAGAAAACTGATGAAAAACCTTGGCAACTTGGCTGCTCTGTCAATGTTTCTAGATACAATCCTATGGATGGGATTATTTGCATAACTCAGGAGATAAAATTCAAGGGGTAGCTGGTTGGCTGCAGTGTTGAGTTCAGCCACTTCCAGGGCCAAGGCTGCTGTGCTCAACCAGAGAGCTGCTGCAGGCACAGCCTGGTGAGGCTATAGCTGCTGAGGACGGGTTCTGGGGAGCAGAGGCAGGCAGGCTCCAGAGCAGTCTGGACTGGCAGAGCGAGGGAGTCCTCACCAGGCCCTCTGCAGCTGTTGGGCCACTAGTCCCCTCTGTCTGGGCCCAGAAAGGAGGGCAAACAGATAGCATTCCTGGTGCCAGCTCTTGGAACTGGATGAAACTAGACCCTGATATCAGCTCCTGACTCATGACTGAGACATCTGTTCTTAGAAACCCGTCCTTGAGTGCTGTGAAGCTTGTTACTCTTTGCATTGGCACTGGCTATGACATATGTAATGGTCGATAAGGGCCTGTATATTCTCTGACAATCCTATAGCCTGGGTCTTGCTCTTCCTGTGTGGCCTGTGTGCCTGAAGGAAGGCTTGAACCCAGCTAGCTGGCTTAATAAACTTTGCTTGCTTGTGCATCTCTGGTCCTGTTCTTTGTCGCGGGGGACAACCGGGTGATTTCGGACCCTAACACAGCCACGCAGAAAGCAGACCAAAACAAGTTTCAATGAGGCCAAAAATCTGGTGCCAGGACCTGAAAGGCTGAGCTGTTACTAGGCAACCAGTAAAGTCAGCAAAGAAGGCAGGCAAGACTCTTAAAGTGACATGCACCCAAATTTGTGCAAATTTGCTGAAGGCTGGTGCAGACCAGGCTGAGATAGACAAACACTTGATGCTTACCTGTTGAAATTGTGGTGACATTTACAGGAAAAACAAAGATTTACTCCCTTGAAAGGAGGGATTTTGTAAAGGAACATGCTAGGGACCTTTAATAACTCCCAGGAGCCCTGTATCCTGAGAATCATTTGGTCAAGACTCTTCTAAGGGAAGAAATTCCCTTCGCTTTTAAATAGGGTACAGGTGTCTGCAAGCAATGGATGGAGACTAAAGACAGTGCATAAATCTAGCCATCCACTGGGGCAGAGTATACTCGCTATATAGAAACTCAAAAAGTTCCAGCTGTCCCCTTATATAGTGATAGCCATGACTGATCAGAATGTCAGGTGAGGGCCACAAAAGTTCCCCTTGGGGGTTGAGTAATTGCCTCCAGCTCATGTGATGTGCATGCCATCTATGCAAGAGTAAGTGTAGTCCTGGGTCCTGCTGCAGACCCCTACTGGGATTTTTGACCTAGAGTAAGTGTGACAAGGCCTATTGCACTTACCTGCTGAGCATCCACTGTCTGTCCCTACATGGATGACAAACACCTGACAGCATGGACTGGGAGGATGAGGCCATAATATGATTATGAGCACAGTCACATGCCTAACGTAGGTGGGTATTGTTCAAGTTGCCCACTGACCCTACAATTCACCCGTGGACTCTAAATGTTATATGCCTTTGTTCCAAGTAAATTTAAAAAAATGTTAGGCAGGTGCTGTTAGCCCTTACTGTAAAAATATATTTGCTATAATATGTATTGCTGTTATAATGTATAAAAGCAGGACTCCACATTCCTTGTGAAGAAAAAAAAAAGTGTAGATTTTTGTGGCAAAAATCTCTGATGGGGGTGGATTTTTGATCCAGGGAGGGGGGCATAGAGTCATTTAAACTCATTCTCTGTGACCTGGGCAAAGTAAGCAACTGTAACCATGTGGCCAAACTCTTCCAGTAACTTCTGTAGCTATGGTGTACACTTCTCATGCCCAGTTAGTCAGGGTGCTCATTTTGTAATTGTAACACATGCCTTGTTTTTTCTACACCTGGTTTTTTTCTATGAATCATAAAATGGCTGATGGGGGTGGGGGGTGGGAGGACAGGGCTACCTCATCTTGTGTCTCATGGTGCATGAATAATGGTATCTTCATAACATCTCTGCCCACAGTCCCATGGCTCTTTGTTGGCCTGGGACTGACTAGCCTTAATAGTCAGCTTCCAGCATTTTGTATTACCTTATGTTGATAATTTTGACTTCATGACGTTGTTCTAACTGCATGTAGAGTCTCTCAAACACCAATTTCATCAATATTTCCACAGGTATGTATCTTTTTAATGCATATATATTTCTTATTTGTTCGTTGGAAATTCATTGTTGAAAATTACTCTCTTATAATTATCAATTTCTGATAAGACCATGTGGACATTCACTGGCAGGTCAGTAAACAATACAATAGCACACATTGCTACCTGTACATGAAGTATATGAAAAATGCACAGTGCCTATCACCAGAAGACTTGGACAGAAATAGCATCATTTGTCACTCATTATGATGCATATTTGTATTTACACAGCAATTATGAAAGATAGACCTATTAGTGAAATTTGTACTTTATACAATAACTCACAATTAATAATCATTGGTATCAGATATCTGAATCAATCCATGATGATAAGTTAGGGCTACAATAATAAAATGCCATAAAATGGGTGGCTTAAACTACAAAAGAAAAATAATAATAAAATACTTTTCACACTTCTAGAGATAAAGAAGGAAATAATCCAGGTGCAAACTGACTTTGTGTCTGGTGAAAACTCTCTTTGTGATTTACAAACATTTGCCTTTTTGCTGAAATTTTACGCAGGAGAAAGATCATCTTTCCTCTCTTCTTATAAGGACATCTATCACATCATGAGGACTGTAAGGTTTAATTACCTCTCAGAGTCACCAATACTAAATAGCATCCCACTGGAGAGGACAAAACATATACTTTTGCACAAGTTGCAATTCTTAATTGAAACGTAGTAAGTGAAATAATGTTTTTGGAACTATGCAAAAATAAACACGACCTACATTCATGTATAAGAGAGACAGAGAGTTCTGCTGATGGTGCAACAGGTTAGGACAGCAATGAAGGCTGATCACAGCTGCTTCAGTGAGAGTTTGATTTCACCTGAAGGTGATTCACATGAGGCAGATCTCTCCTGTCTCTCCCACTACCCCCTTCAGTGTACTGCATCCATCTGACTTTTCTGCTCACCACTCTGTCTCTGGTGAAGCCTCTAAATGACTCTGCATCTCTGGCCTGTACCCTGGTTCTGTATGCATAAATAAATAAATATTAAAAGAGAGGGGGGGTGATCCAGCAAGATGGCAGCAATTGAAAACTCCAAGAACACTATGTCTTTGTTACACAAGGAATACAAGATTAAAAACAGACTGTAAATTTATATACGCGTTCCAACCCAAATGAGAACACCCACGACTCACTAAAAGGAAGATAACTGAGAGAAAATCGGTGATTGGGAAACACTGAAAGGAGAGCTCCAATCCGGAGTTGCCCAGGTGCCCAGGGACTAGGAAGTGCCTCAGACAGGAGGCACTTGCTACTCACTTGGCCCCACTAAAGCCATGGAGATAAAGAGAGGCAACTCAGCTTAGTGAGTGGAACCCAAGCTGCAGGTAAAGACTGCTCAGAGTGGGCACATAGAGCCCAGGAGTTGGGGAAGAGGAACTAGCGACTGAGGCAACTGCAAATCTTGCAACCCTTCCAGAACTCCCTGCATTCCCCACCCCCACAGCATAGGCCTGAAGACTTGTTTCCGCCATTAGTCACTAAGGCAGGGTCAAGCAAGTTCACCAAGTCCAGGAGGTAAAAGGGGGGGGGGGAATTAGACTGATTAAAAACAGCCCCAAACTTTGGGAAGCTACAACACTTTTCACACTCACCCAAACCTCCATGGGCATAGAGAGGCTCTAGGAAGTACCTTAGACTGAAGACATGCTACTACTCTACCTGCTTATTGCATCTACCCATAAAATATGTAGAAAAACCCTGGAGTTAAAGAGAGACAAATCAGCTTTGTGAGTGGGCCCAAGTGGTGGGGAAAAGCTACTCAAGTAGAGACTTCTTGGAGTGTATACACTGAGGGAGGCACTGAGGGAGGACTGGAAATCTGCCTTGAGGCTTGCAGCCCTTCTGGGGCCCCCTACACCCCATGTCCCCTGTACCCATAGCAGAAGCTAGGACTCAAGATATCACTGGACAACAGTGGCCTAAAGACTTGTAAGCCAGTAAGGCACTGCCTTGCAAGGCTCACAATACTCAAAAAGTAAATAAAACCAGTGACTGGCTCAACCACAGGCCCAGTTTTAGGGAAACCTACAACACTTCTAACGCACCTCACCCCCAACAGGACTATCCAAGCGTAGAGGGAATCAGGGATATTGGAAGGCTACAAAGATAGACAGGTACCTTACAGAGACAAGGACTCAATGTGTTACCTGAAGAAGCTGAACACCACAAGAGACCCCTGACTCACTGTATGGGATAACAGACACAATTCTACAAAATGGGGGATAGAAAAATAGTAGATATTGAAACAAAACAAGGCTCAGAATACCCTCCATAACTGAAGTTTCTGGAAATACCTCTGACATCCCAGAAAGAACATCCAGAAAGAATGTCGGTCAATAACAGCAACACCGTGTCTCAATGAGTAGAGCATATTAGAAAATACATAAAATAGAAAAGAAGAAAAAAAATATCCAAGCAATTCCACAGGGTAAAAATTCACCACAAAGAGATCAGTCACCAGAAATCACCAAAGAAATAGAAGAAATGTTCAGCCTACCCGACAGGTAATTCAGAATATGCTAAACAAACAAAAAGAAGATGAGGAGGAGAAAAAATGAAACAAGACAAGCAATCAAGGAATTGAAGAATGCATACAAGGAAATGAATGAAAGAAATGAAAAAAAAAAGATATGAGACAAGCAATCAATGATTTTAAAGAAAAAATAACATATTAAAAAAGGAAATAGAACAAATACAGACAATGAAAAGGCCACTAGAGGAGATAAAGACTGCTGGGAAAAGTAATGAAAACAGAATAGATGAAATGGAAGAATGAATCAGCACCCTTGGAGACAAAGAGATAAAAATAATTAAAACAAAAGAAGTAAAACAGAAAAGCAATGAAGAAATACTTCAAGAGCTATCGGACATATGAGGAAAGGACATATCAGAGTTATAGGTATCCCAGAAGGTGAAGATAAACGCCAAGGAATCAAGAAAATATTCACAGAAATAATAGAAGTTCCCTAATATGAAGAAGGAGATGAAAGTAGACATCCAAGAAGAAAGAACACCAAGCTACCATGACAATAGGATAAATACAGCAAGGTGTATCATTGTAAAACTACCAAGAATACAAGGCAAGGGAAAGATAATGAGAATGACAAGAGGGAAGAAACAAATAACCTATAAAGGGAAACCAATCAGGCTGACATCAGACTTCTCCGAAGAAAGACTACAGACAAGAAGAGAGTGGAGGGACATACTTAACAAACTCCAAAGCATTAAATGCCAGCAAAATACTCTATCCTGCAAAACTGTCCTTCTTCTATGAAGAAATAATAAGGGCATTTTCAGACAAACAGAAACTCTGCAAAATCGTCATGACTAAACTCCTGCTCCAAAAAATACTACAAGAAGCCCTCAAACCAAATCCTACAGAAGAATGAACAATAATGGTTCAAAATACGGAATAAAAATACAAAAGTACCAAAAAAAAAAAAAGGCAAATGTAGATGTAGATGCCTGTGTATCAATATTATCTTCAAATGTAAATGGCTTAAACTCATCAACAAAAAGACACAGAGTTGCAGAATGGATTAAAAACAGAACCCAACATTCTGCTGTCCACAGGAAATACATCTAAGTACACAAGATAGAATAAACAAATGGAAAACAATCGTACAAAAAAGGGACCAAAAAAAGAAGGCAGGGACAGCTATACTTATATCAGAGTAAATAGACTTCAAACTAAAAAAAAAAGGTTAAAAGATACACAGAAGGCCACTACATTATGATTAAGGGGGCAATACAACAAGAAGACATAACAATTATCAACATATATGCACCAAATGAAATTACTGGAAAAATGAAATTACATAAATGAAATTATATAAATGACAGGAAATTACTGTCATTTATGAAAATGTATATCAGAGAAAATACATACATACTAGTAGATTTCAACACGCCAATCTCAACAATGGACAGGAAAACAAGGCAAAAGCTAAATAGACATTAAAGCTCCGAACAAGGACCTGGACAACATGGGTCTAACAGACATCTATAGAACACTGAATCCCCAAAAAACTGAATACACATTTTCTCTAATCCACATGGATTATTCTCTAGGATTGACCACACCCTGGGTCACAAGATAAATATCAATAGATACACTAAGATTGAAATCATACCAACTATTTTCTCTGTCCATAAATGAATCTAACTAAAAATAAACCATATGAAGAAGGCAAGAAACCCACCTACCATGTGGACACTGAAACCCACACTACTGGAGGACCATTGAATCAATGAGGAGATCAAAGAAGAAGTTCAAACATACCTGGAGAAGAACAACAATGACAATACAAATTTCCAAAATGTATGAGACACATTAAAGCAGTTATAAGAGGAAAATATATAGCAATACAGGCTCACACAAAGAAATAAGAAACAACTCAAAGTAACAACCTAGTCTTCCACCTTAAATAACTGGAAAAAAGGACAACAAAACAACAAAAAAGCCAGTACAAGACACGGAATAATGAAAGTCAAATCAGAAGTAAATGAAATGGAAGTTAGGAAAATAGTTCAAAAAAATCAATAAAACAAAAAGTTGGTTCTCCAAAAAAATAAACAAAATAGGCCACTAGGCAGGTTCACAAAGAAAAAAAAAACCAAAAAACAAACAAACAAACAAACAAACAAAAAACAAGAGAAAGCACAGATAAACAGAATCATAAACGAAAGTAGAGAAATCACAACAGGTCCAGCAGAAATCAAAAGAATAATCAGAGAATACTATGAACAACTATATGCAAACAAGTTAGACAATTTACAAAGTCATACAACTCTACAACCACCCTAAGCTAGATAAAGAAGAAATAGAACAACTAAACAGGCCAATTACAAGCAAAGAAATTGAAGAAGTAATCAAAACCTTCGAATGAGATGGATTTACAAATGGATTTCATCGAACATTCAGATAAGAATTAGTGCCTATTTTACACAGGCTCATCCAAAAAATTGAAAAAGAAGGAAAACTACTACACACTTTCTATGAAACCAACATCACACAATTATCAAAACCTAACAAACCACAAAAAAAATCTTTCAGATCAACCCCCCTAATGAACACTGATGCAAAAATCCTCAACAAAATCTCAGCCAACAGAATCCAACAATGCATTAAATGAATAACACACCATGACCAAGAAGGATTTTCCCAGGAGCACAAGAATGGTTCAACATCAGAAAATCAATTAATATAATCCATCACATTAACCGACAGAATAATAAAAACCATATAATTATTATCAATAGATGCAGAGAAGGCTTTCAACACCCATTCATGTTTAAGACCCTCAAAATCCTCAGAATGAAAGGAACATACCTCAACATGGTAAACAACATATATAACAAACCCACAGCCAATATTATCCTCTACAGGGAAAAGCTGAAAGCCTTTCCTTTGAGATCAGGAACAAGACAAGGCCCTCCACTATTGCCACTGCTCTTCAATATAACATTGGAAGTTCTAGCCAGAGCAATAAGGTATGAAAAGTCATACAATGAATCAAAATAGGGAAAGAAGAATTAAAAATGTCCTTATTTGCTGCTGATATGTTAATTTACATGGAAAACCCTAAAAACTCCACAGAGAAACTAATCAAAACCATTAATGAGTTTAGCAAGGTAGCAGAATATAAAATCAACACACAAAAGGCAAAGGCCTTCCTATACATAAACAATCAGAAGAAGCAGATATTTAAAAAAATCAGATATTTAAAAACTTTTTTAATTAAAACAAAAAGAATCAAATACCTGGGAATCAGCCTAACAACAGAGGGAAAAGACCTACACAAAGAAAATTACAGACACTGTTAAAAGAAATACAAGAAGACACCATAAAATGGAAAAGCATCCCCTACTCATGGATCAGGAGAATTAACATCATCAAAATGGCCATCCTACCAAAAGTGTTATACAGATTTAATGCCATCCCAGTGAAAATCTCAATAACATTTTCAAAGATATAGAAATAAAATACTGATGAGATTCATATGGAATCACAAAAGTCCTCAAATAGCAAAAACACTCATGACCAAGAAGAAAGAGAATGGAGGCATTACATTCCCAAACTTCAAGCTATACTAGAAAGCCACAATAAACAAAACTGCATGGTACTGGAACAATAATAGACATACTGACAAGTGGATTCTAACAGAAAACCCAGATATAAACCCACAGGTTTATGGACAGCTAATTTTTGACAAAGGAACAAAAAAGATACAAGGGAACAAAGAATGTTTGTTCAGCAAATGGTGCTGGGACAACTGGGAAGCTACATGCAAAAAAAAAAAAAATGAAATTAGATCATTACCTCACACCATACACAAAAGTCAACTCGACGTGGATTAAAGAACTAGACATAAGAACGGAAACCATAAAATACCTGGAAGCAAAGATAGGCGAAATGCTACAGGACATACACTTCAACTACATCTTTAAAGATACAGCACCCTGGTGGGAATGCAAACTAGTACAACTATTATAGAAAACAGTTTGGAGGTTCCTTAAACTGCTAAAATGGAGCTTCCCTATGACCCAGCAATCCCACTCCTAGGTATATACCCAAAAGACACAAAAACACTGATTCAAAAAGATACCTGCACCTCATGTTTATTGCTGCTTTATTCACAATTGGAAAGACATAGAAACAGCCCAAATGCCCAAAATTGGATGATTGGATTAAAAAGATGTTGTTCATATACTCAGTGAAATATTATTTAGAAACCAAAAAAAAAGAAAAGAAAAGAAAAACACATGTCTTTTCTAGCAACATGAGTGGAGCTGGAGAAGGTCATGCTTAGTGAAATAAACCCAGAAAGAAAAGGAAAAGTACCAGATAATTTCAGTCATAACAGGTTTATAAAGGACCAGGAGAGAAAATGTTAATGATTAACAGCTATATACCAGGGACATTTTATGGGTATGGAGTGGGGAATGGGTTCAAAAACTGTGGGGGGAGGGAAATTCACCCATATGTTGATTGCACATGGATGATTTGGTGATGGGAAGTCCAAGGTGATTACAACTGAGATTGAAAAATGCACAGTGATGTAAAAATAAATATTATTCATTAAAAGAAAGACACACACAGAGAAGACAGCATATGTGTCAAAAAGTGAACAATTGTTAAAATTGATTATAGAGTACAATTCTTGATTTTTTTTTTTCTGTTAACATGTTTAAATTGATTTCTGGACCCTCCCTGGTGGCACAAATGGTTTGCTGCAAGCTAGCTGCAGTATAAGAGTTCTCCCACCATGGAGGTGATCCACTTGGTGCAGCAGACCTCTCCTGTCCTGCCAGCAGCTCCACTCAGCACTGTACCTTTTCAATCTGCCTGTTCTGCTCCCCACTCTTTTTCTTGTGAATCATGTTGGTGCCCCTGCACCTCTAGCCTATAACCCATTTCTGTAGGCATAAATAAGAGTATATATATATATATATACATATAAAGAGAAATGATACAACTAAAGATTATTATCTCCACGAAACCTATTTGGGCTCCAATGATAAACATATGGTCAATGAAAATATATGCAAAACAAGCAGGGCACACCAAAAGACACAAACAGCAAAATTTGTACCATATAATATTTTCATCCTTAAGAAAAAATTGGAAACACTTACACTGCAAAAAAATGAAACACCATTCCCTGACACTATAAACACACACTAACACAAAATGTGTTTAAATGTTTGGATCTAAGACTGATAACTGTAAAATACATAGAATATATCATAGGCAAAACACTCCACAATATGTGTTTTAATGGTGTCTTTGAGGAATTTACTCCAACGTCAAGGTAAACAAAGCAAAAATAAGTGGGACTGCACCAAACTAGTGATCTTGTACAATAAAAGACACTATGAGTAAAGCAAAAAAAAAAAAAACTATCAAATGCGAGAAATACATGTATATCATATATTTCACAAGGACCTAGTAGGTAAGATCTGCAACCTACTCACACAACTCAACAAAAAATAACATTATTCAAAAAAATGGGCTGGAGAGTAAATAGACCCTTACCCAAAAAGATACTAAGATGGTCAACTAGCACATCAAACAAATTTCAACATCACATAGTATCAGGTAAATGCAAACCAAACCCACAATCACCTGTGTGTAATACTTCACACAGGTGTAAATGGTGCATATCAAATTAACAAGAAAGTAGAGGTGCTGATGAAGGTGTAAAAATAAGGAACCCTCAGGCACTGTTGCTGGCTATGGAGACTCATCCAACCCATGTGGAAAATCTTATGAAGATTCCAAAAGACATTAAAAATAGGCTCATTAATTCCACCTCTAGTTTTTCAAAACTAAAAAGGCATACATTCACTCTTATGTTCATTGCAGAACTACTTACAGTGTGCAAGTTTGAGAAGTAATCTAAGTACCGAAAGACAGGGAAACATATTAAGAAAAGTGGTATATATACACAAAGGAAATATAATTACTAAACAACAAACAAACAAAAATGTCATAACGGATGAAATTGCACAGCATTGTACTATGTGGGATAAGGAGAAACAAATATATAGTAGATTGTTGAGACTGGATCTCTGTTGCAGTTTGTGGTGGGAATGCAAAAAGATAAAGAGAATGACAAGGGGGGGCACAGCAGTAGTGGAGCAGGTTTGCAAGTCAAAACTCTGCTACTTGCATGGTAGTTCTTGTGCCATTTATTGAAAGCAAACAGGATAGTAAGAGCTGCTGATGTAACAATGGTATGAGGAATAAAATCTGAGGGTGAGATTGATATGGACGACACAGTTTTATGAGGGACAGAGAAAGAAATGTTGTGACCATATGTCATGAGACATATGCATCAACAAAAGATTTGATGTCACAGCAGAGTTATCCGGAGACCACTGTGGAGATAGTTACATAATCACGTCAATAGCGGCATAGGCATCCCTGGGCTTGCCTTAGCTACAGGCTACTGTCTGTAGGTGATCAAGGGACACTCAGCTGTGATTTAGGTAGCAAGTAGGTCATAGTAGCCTATGAGTGGCCGGCTCATAGGAACCCACACTAGATGGTTTGACTCATATATGGAAGGTAAAGAAACAAAAGAACTGTTAAAAATAAACCTAAACAAATATTACAAATATGACAGTAGAGTTGAGTCTACTAGAGTTTGAGGGAGGGTGACAATGGAGAATGAGGGGGAAAACGATCCAATTGTCTGTGGTAAAGGAAAATGGCTGATATTGAGTTTAGTTGATAACATCATCTGAGAAGACTTGAATCTCTTTCTTTAAATGAAATGCAGTGTCATAGTCAAATGTTTGGGGAAAAATGTAATTCCCCGCAGAAATGTGTATGTTTCTTTTAATTCTAATCCAAATCTCAATGGGGTAATCTTCTGAGGTTTTAAAGCATTTTCTAAAATAATCTGAAATATTACACGAAAATGAACAAGAACACTTCGAGAAAGAACATTTTGTGTGTGTGGGTGCGGGAACTTTTTATTACAAATATTAAAACAAAGTATAAAAATTTGAAAAGTTGTACTAATGAATGAAGTATTCCAGGTGATAAACTTAATAAAATGAAATTTTAATTTATAGCCTGCAAAGCAATTTCTTTTGGATTAATTCAGTTTATAGCACAATGTGCTATAATATACAAAGTCTTCACCTATTCTACATTCACTTGTTGGTAAACTTATAAAGGTAATTTTGTTTTCTAATTAGAAACACATGAATTGATTGTTGATATGTCCATTGCAAAAAAAAATAAAAATAGTATTTATAATTGTTTAAATTTGTAAGATTGTTTCCCTCATTTTTTTTTTAGTGTTATTTCCACTATTTGAAGATCTAACTTGGGTAAATTATTTAAAAAAATTGGATTTACAAAGTGTGTTTTTTGATATTCTAGTAACTGCGTATTTGAAAGGGAGACTGTATAAATATGATTTTTTCACATGTCATCCATTACACAAATTCATTTCATATGATCGGTAATAATCACAAGGCCACATAAAATTAGCCATACCTTTAAAAAGATGACAATTCTATTGCAAGACAATGTTTATTGGAATTGATGATTTTGTCACAAAATTATTTTCAACTAATATTTCCATAGTGATAAATATATAAAAAATATCTATATATTTTTTTTTGTTTGTATATGATGGATCATTTCGTTTGTAACTTAGCAAATACAAAAATGTTATTCAAACTTCCATTATTTTTTTCCAAAACAAATTGCATTCAAATATATGAAAGACTTTAAATAGGCCTTTGAATAATGATGGTGATGGTTGAAATTAAATAAACTTGCTAGCTTCTATTTTCTGTTGCTAACTTATTTTATGACAACAGCATTGCAGTGTTTTCCTAATTTTTTGCTACAAAAGGAAGTAAAACAACTGTTTATTGTTGCAATTCTTCATATTGGCCTACTTCTGTAAATTGTCTTTAAGCTCTAGGGTAAAGGGAAGAACAATCATGTTTTTAAAATTGGATACAAAAACAGTCTCTATCCTATGGTTGTAGTAGCATAAATTGTCAAATAGAAACTATTAGATGTGTCTGAACATATTGCTGCTCAGCAAATTATAAACACTTTTGGTAAATTTACCTTGGGTGAGCATATTTAGATTTTATTAGATTTTATCATATTTTTATATGATATAAGGTATTAAACATTTTCAATTTCCTCTAATAATGTACTTGAGGTATGTGATGAAACTCCATGCTGCTTCTTCAACATATAAATATTTTAAATGGAATATATTTACTCAGTGTTTGTGGGGAAAAGTGGGAAAATAAATAGAGAGTAAGGGAAGATGATAGGAAGGGAAAAGAGAAAGCTAAGAAGGGTAGAAGGAAGGGAGGGAGGGAGAGAACTAGGAAGAAAGGAAGGAAGAATGAAAGGAAGAAAGAGGACGAAGAAAACAATGAACAAGAATCAAAATATAAAATGAAAAAAGACTCAATTATGAATTATTTCATGGAGACTAAGTAGGAGTATAGGTAGTATGAAAAAAGTAAAACAATGTTGCTAACTTTCATAATTATCCTAAAGGTCTGTTACATAGTATGTCTGAAACTAGCCGCAACTTTATTTTCAACAGTTTCTGTTTTCCACAGGTTCCATAACACAGGTGAACATATTTATTGTCTTGATTACAATCCAATTTTCATACATATTTCATGAAATAGACAAACATTTATAGTGTTCTTTCTCTTCAATGATATTAAAATGCTACTTGGTCGCTTTATATTTAAGAAAAACATATATGTATATGTATATTTAAAGATTTATTTATTTATACATACAGAACTGGGGTTAAAGCCAGAGGTTCAGGGGCAGTGAGAGGATTCATCAGAGAGAGAGGGAGGAGCAGATCTCACAGATCCATGAAGCACACTGCTGAAGGTAGCAGCAAGCAGGCCAAGAAAGGATTGCCATGCTATGTGGATCACCTCCTGGCGGGGATGGAACTTGCACTGAAGCTGCTGAAGCTCATTTGTAGTTCTGAGCTTTAAGCTGTTGCACCACCAGGTAGGGCCCAAGAAAAATATGTTTTAGACATTGTTACGGATTCTACAGATTCTAACTTTAATATATAATGTACAATTATATATTGTATATTATACATTATTATAAAAATATGCATTATTATATTATATGTATTATAATGATATATTATTATGTATAATATATCATATATTACATAGTATGTATATATTCTAATTTTAATATATATATACATGTTTATACATATGTATATACATGCATATACACCTATACACATGCCACACATACATGTATAGATACAGAGAGAGAGAGAAAGAGAGAGAGCGTTACAGATTTTTTTTAATTTATTTATTTATTAATACAAAACTGGGGTACAGGCCAGAGATGTGGAGGGTGAGAGGATTCACCAAGAAAGAGTGGGGAGCAGAACAGGTAGATAGATGTAGTACATTGCTGAGGGGAGCAGCAGGGGTGTCAGGAGAGGTCTGCTGCACCATGTGGTCACCTCCAGGGCCGGCGGCACTCGAACTCATGCAGAAGTGGCTCAAGCTTTTTAGTGCTGTGCTTTAACCCACTGCGCCACTAGGGAGGGCCCCAGGTTTACTTTTTAATGTTGTCTCTACATTTTCATTTTACACAGAAAATAAAATAAGTAAAATGATGGTATTCAGTTATTAGTTTTGCACTTTCAGGTTGAAAGAAAAAAGATAAATCAGAGATTCTTGACATTGTTTTAAAGCATAATGATTTGCATTGCAGCTGTTCTTTTTTGTATAGTTAGTTATATTTACACAAGCCACTTTCACTATTTTATGTAAATGAATTTTCAACATCCAGTTGTAATTGTGGGATTAGCCCTACTATTTTCAAAATTGTGGTTATTTCTTGGGTCCTCCCTGGTGGTGCAGCAGGTTAAAGCACAGCACTAAGAAGCTAAAGCCACTTCAGAAAGAGTTCAATTCCCACCCCAGAGGTGATCCACATGGTGCGGCAGACCTCTCCTGACCTGCCGATGTTCCCCCCAGAGTGGGCTTTGTCAATCGGCCTGTTCTGCTCCCCACTATGTTTCTGGTGAATCCTGTCACTGCTCCTGCACCTCTGGCCTGTACCCCAGCTCTGTATGCATAAATAAACACATCTTTTAAAAATTGTGTTTATGTCTTAATTTATTCTAAACTGTTAATATTACTTATTCATATCACATTTCCCTTTAAAATGTGAGTCAACTCATGGCTGACAAACATAATGAGAATATTGATTTCATTAGACAATTAACCTTTCAACTCTAAGAAGAATGCTTGCTCTTCCAGTAATCACTGTATGAGTGAAGTAAGACACTATCTATATTGGCTTTTGACCTGAAATCTAATCTTACCCTATACAAGTTTTCTTTAAACTTTTTTTCTCACCTGTCAATTTGAGAGCTGTAACTCTTGAATATCAATGAGGATGTGCTCTATCATAAGACATCATGCACCTGCCATGAGGTAAGTGCTGTTGGTTTATATTTATTACAGTGTTTGCACACAAACTTCCAGATTTACATTGAGAAGCATCACATTTGGGTATAGAGTTGTTTGTTTTAATTATAGTTTAAGGTGAATGAAGAATAAAAGAAGCATATAACTCACATCATCATGGAACACTCATAATCAAATTCTAAGTGGGGTTGCTTAAGTATTTCAAGATTCTAGAAAAAAAAACTCAATACTACACAATATATCAACTTATCTCTTTAAAAAAGATGTGTAAAATAAAGAGAAGTGGGTCATATTCATTGATACAAGCCATAGCCATAAGAAATTAAAAATTTCTTATGGCTAAATTTAATTAAATATTTTAAAAAGTATAAAAATTATCAATAATATAAGGGGATCAATTAATAAAAATAACAGTAAAATGCTTTAAAGTTCTAACACCTATAGTATTCTTTTAATAATAGTGCACTATACTGTAGCTTTGAAACTTGCAGGTTGCCTCTATGAAAGGTTGACCATAGCAATCTATTTTTTCTTAAGATTTATTTATTTATGCATACAGAACTTGGGTGCAGAGGCAGTAAGAAGCTTCACCAGAGACAGAGTGTAGAGCAGAAAAGGCAGATTGACAAATTGCACTGCTGAGGGGCAGTGGCAAGACAGGAGAGGTCTGCTGTGCCCTGTGGATCACCTCCAAGGTGGGGGATAAAACTCTCACTGAAGCTGCAGCAGCTAGCTTGCAGTGCTGCATCCAAACACATTGTATCACCAAAGAGGGCCAACATCTATTTTCTATTGCAATCCAAATGAATTTCAAAAGTGTAATTTTTAAAGTTTACATCTAGCAATATATGTGTAATGTATTTTACTTTTCCAACTTTATCCATTTCAGTTTTACTAATTTTGAAGTTTCTAATGAGTAAATGAAATTCTGTTCAATTTTCTTAAAGAAGGAGCATACTTTATGGACAGCAATGAATCATACTATCCTAATTTTTTCCTCCTTCATAAGGTGACAAAGTTAGCTGAAGATCTATCATTAACATGAAACTTATTGAAAAAAAAAACTACATTAATAACCGATTCTGTATTCCAGCACCTTTGTCTATCAATTTAAACATATTTCAAATGTTAAGAATGTGCTTATTATATTGGAACTAGACAAATACCACAATTTAGATAGGCTTAACCAATTTTCTCTCCATCTGAAAGCATTGTATCTTTTTTCACTTAGAAATTATAAATTTAAAAATCAAGCAACTTCTAATACTAACATCTAAAAAAAAATGAATGTCAAAAGAATGGCATTGTATCGACTTTATGCTATTTCTTGAAGATTAGCAATAATGTCCATATTACAGTAGCTTACATATGATTAATGCAATAAAGTTTGCTGTTATCCCTCCTTAGTGTTATTATATTTTGACAGAACATACTTTTAAGATTGTAGACTAGAATAGAAGTTATCCAGGTATATAGTTCAAATATGTTTCATTATATTTTAATTGTGTTATAATTTAAATACTACAAATCCAGTAATTAAGTAAAAATGGACACATAAACCATACTAATTGTATGTTAAACATACAATATTTTATTATATATCATTACAGGTGCTAAAAAATAAGGCCCCCAATTGTAATTTGTAAAATTATCCTGAAAGAGTTATTAGAAACCACTTCATTGTAAAATTTGGTAACAAAAAATAAAGTCAAAATAATCAAAATAGCATGATACAAAATACAAAGATTCACTCCTAAATCTAATTAGTGAACATTATTCTTCATTTTACCATCTACTTTCATATACCAACTCTGTCATTGGGGTGATCTCAAAGTGAGTATCAGTTGACTTACTCTTTTGCTAACTCTGAAGAGTATATGTGCTTTAGTCATCCTGAAGGATTTCTGAATTCAGCAATACTTTCCTCACAATTATTTATCTATTAGATGACATCATGCCATGTAATAACACAATTGGATGCTGATTTTAAGTGCTGTATTATTGGAGAAAAGTTTTGGCTGCATTAAGTGTTTTCTTTGGATTGATTAATATACACTCACATTAATTTCTAAGCTGGTTGATGATTTTTAGTGTTTTTCTAAATCTAAAAAAATTGTTAACTAATCAGAAGCATAATTTTATGTAATTTTAATTCCACTTCAGTAAACCTAAACAATTACTGGAAGTGGAGAGCCCTTATGAAATTGTAAACCTGAGTTAATTTATTTTGGTTACTTTTCAATAATGACATTCTTCTCTACCCAGTTTTACCATAGCCTGTTGCCCAATAATTCATCTGTTAACTTTGCATTCCTGAATCCATTGTTTTAGATATTGACCAGGTTCAATTCTTCACAATATCACTATTTTTCTGCATACCAATGAATTAAGAACATGAACTTAGGAGAAAACATTGTACTTAAATTTCAACACTAATGCTTACTAGCTATGTTTACTTGTATAAATTTCAGTTTTTCTATTTGTAAAATGAGTGTACTAATCGCTATATCATAAGTATTTAACTTACTTATTCATATAAAACCCTTAAACCTTTCTCGAAAGAATAAATACTTAACAACACAAAAACAACAAAAAATTGGACATGGGGGACATTTCCAAGATAAAATGTAAATTTATTATTTTGTTTTTCTCCCAATAATTATTTCTTATATAAGCAGAAAGATACTGCAAACAGATAATTACTTTGATTATGACCGAAACATACCAACCTTTTGGACACTGATGATTAACAAACTTCATGGAAGACACAAAGAAGAGAGGCATGTTTCACAAAGGAGATAGTGGAGAGAAATGCCAGGAGGCTGCAGTCCATGATGGAACATGAACAGCAGTGCTATTAGTACAGCTTGTGACCCTGTAGAGGGGGCAACTAACAATTTTCAAACACACATCATTGAACAAAGGGGAACTAAGTGGATACTATGGGATGTATCATATAGTACAGGTTTCTAATACAGCTATTGGTTTGATATGCATTCCACCTGTCCTTAACTCAAACTGGATACTGATCTTTTTAAACACTTTGACACTCAATGGACTAAATGACTTGGATTAGAACCCCTGAAAGCAGCATTAATTATGTCACAATCAGGAGCCATCCCTCTTCTCTACCCAGTACATTTGCACAAGTGAAAGAACACCATCAGGCTCTTCCATTGTCTTGTTTACTCGACAAATGAGAAAAGTAGGTATATGTCCATATTGAAGCCAACAGAGACCAAAAACAGAATGAACTTCAAACACAATACCACATGCAAGAAAACTTTAATTCAGCTCCCTAAGTTCCAGCTGCAGGTATTTTTCAACATCAAAATATAAAATTCCACATAGACAGGTTAAAAAAAAAAAAAACTATCAAATATATACAACAAACCAGAAAAAAATGAAGTGTCTCAGAAATAAAATTAATGAACAAGAAACTGAAGTTTTCGATATGAAAATAACAAATTTCAGGATGTAAAGGCAGAAATGGATGAAAGATTAAAAAAAAAAATGTCTGGAGAAATCTATAGAAGCAACAGTGACCAAAATGGAACAGTGAATCAATCACTTGAAAACAGTAATACACAAATGACCCAGGAAAATGCAGAAGAAGGAAACAATATAGTAATGCTTCAAGAACTACCCATCTCTGTGAGGGAAGTTAACATAAGAAAAATAGTAACCCAGTGGGAGAAGGGAGATGGAGAATATATTTTTTTTTTAAAGAAAGACTGCAGGAAAATCATCAGAAAGGAACTAAATATACAAGTGAATGAAGCTAATTGAACACCTGCTTACCATAATGCAATGAGATTTCCATTAAAACACATAACACTGGCCCTCCATGGTGGCACAGCGGGTTAAAAGCACAGCACAAAGAAGCTTAAGCCACTTCCACATGAGTTTGATCCCCACCTGCCCCAGAGGAGATCCACATGGCAAGGCAGACCTCTCCTGACCCACCCGCTGGTCCCCTCAGCAGTATACTTCGTCGATCTGCCTGTTCTTCTCCCCACTCTGTCTCTGGTGAATCCTCTCACCCTCCACACCTCTGGCCTGTACCCCAGTTCTGTACGAATAAATAAATAAATCTTAAAAAACAAAACAAACAAACAAAAAAAAAACACATATCAGTGAAACTTTAGAGTTCCACACAAAGAAAACATATTGAAGAGAGTGGTCATGTGTTTAATCACCATTGCTTTAAGAATAGATTTTGTCACCAGGAATCTTGTCTGCAAAAAGGATTAGCCAGTGAATGCAATTTCCTTATTGTGGACTCTGTCTGAACTACATGACTTTCATCCTCTGTCCACAGTTGTTTTATGCAGTTATTATCTGCAGACAAAGGAGGATGGAACATTTTATTTAAAAATAACCTAGAATTGTGCTACTGAGATCTTGAGAGAGGCAGAGAAAAAAAAAAAGTTTTGGGAGAGACAAATCCAAGATAACATTGCTGGAGATCTCTCTCTCTCTCTCTTTTTTTTTTTTTTGTTCCCATAAAAAGCATATAAGTTAAACAGTGGAGCATTACATATAGAATCACACGATTTACGATTTAAAGGAAAACTGGAATATCTTGGATATCAGACATCAGACAGACTAGAATAGGAAGGGAAGAGAAGGCACATGCTTTTTTGAACAAGAAATGGATATATAGGTATATTTGTAGGCAATTGTCGAGGTGATAGGATGAAGAACAGATTGAAGCACAGCCATTTGGCCAGTCACTCAACCAGTGTTTCCAGGAAGGAGAGAGCCAAACTGTGTGGAGATATATACACTTAAGGGAGTGTAGGCATATTTGGAGGAGGTGGGATGATCCCAGTTAAATTTCCAGTGTTAAGAACAAGTAGAGTAACTGGGCCATATTTATGCTCTCCAACACACCTTGAGATTGGGATTGGATTTGTGAAATTCATTGTCAATGTACAAACAAAGCCTCATGTCTGGAAACCCAGAGAGGAGGGATATTGGTATCAAGCCAAATATGAGTTTAATTACAAATTGTGAGCATTGATATATGTGAATCTTTAAAACCTTCCTGTCCCTGAATTGCAACAATAAGATTAGGTCTCCAGACCCATGAGGACTCAGAAAGTTGAAACAACAAAAATGCATACAAAACTCTATAGAATCCAATCAAAAAGACATGTTTATCTTTCTATAAGAAAGCTTGTTCCAAACAGTTTTGTTAAACAGATTTTCAAAGAAATTGAAGCAAATGTAGAAAAGCAAGTTAAAGTGGCACAGGAAAACTCTAAAATGCCAATTTAAGAGATTTTTAAAAAATCAGAAAAAATAAATGAATTTAATGAGAAGTATAATTAATAAACAAGATAGAAATTGAGAGTTTAAATGAGAAAATAAGAAGAGTTACAAGATGTAAAAAAAAAAAGAGAGAGAGAAAGGAGTTTTAAAATGCTATTAATAAGCTATGAAAAAAGGCTAAATTTATAAGAGGATTGAAAAAGTGATCTTAAAGAAAACAATCCAGAAAAGAACCAGAGTGAAGAAAAAGTACAAAGAAAGACAAATGCAAAACAACAAAAACAACAAATAAAAACTTAATAATTACCTTAGGTAAAACAATATATGCACAATGTATATGCACAATGACTGTTCCAAAATAGGAAGAAAGTGTTAAGAGAATGGAGAACTTAGTAAAAAAAAAAAAAAAAAAAAAAAAAAAAAAAAAAAAAAAAAGGATAAAAGGATACCTGTATACCTATGTATACCTAAATAGTAAGAGACGTACACCAACATATTTAGTCATAGATCGTCAAAATTTCAAGACAAATAATATTGAAATTTGTTAGATGAAGCTATGAAGAAATGCTATCAAACATACATCTGACTTATCAAAAGACATAATATGGGTCTTCTCTGGTTGCATGATGGGTTAAGTCTCAGCACCACCAAGCTGTTGACAGCCACTACAGCATGTGTTTGATGCTTAGTCAGGGAGCTAAACCACATGGCACAGCAGACCTCTCTTATCTTACCCACTGTTCCCCCAGCAGTGTATCTAAGTAGATTTGCCTTTTCTGCTCCACATCCTGTCTCTGGTTAATCTTCTCAGTCACTAAACCTCAGGCCTACACCTCAGTTCTTCTATGTATAAATAAATACAAATAAATTTAAACATATTATATGTTCTAGGAGTATGTGGGATGAAGTAGTCAACAATACTTAAATATAAAAACTGCCAGTCAAAATCCCAACTTTCACTCTTAAAAAGACACTTCAGTGGTTTAATGATAAATAATCAAAGTAAATTGTTGGGAATTAATTCTACAACTCTAAAAGCAAATGGGGTACAAAGAAAGAAGGGGCATCCATACTCATACTAGTTATATTTCCAACAAAACAAATATAATGATACAAAAAAAGATGTATATAATCATTTTATGATCAATACATCTTGAAGACATTACATTATATTATCATGGAACATCAAAATTTATGAAGCAACTGTTAATGTATCTTTGATATCAAAAATAATATATATATATGTATATGTATGTATATATACACACATACATATTGCTAGTTGATACAAGCAACTGATTAGAAATTTTAGCTAGATAGAACAATCAACAAAGAAATAGAAGCTTTAAATAAGGAGTTAGACTGCTTGGGCTTAATTGATAGTTATAAGACACTGCTGAATACACAATATTTTCAACAGTACATGGAGCTTTTTCCAGGTTAAACATCATAGTTGACAAAGCAGTGTCAATAATTAATTGAAGATTAATTCATATCAACATTTTTTTTCTAACCATGAAAGCAACATACTAGAATTCATTACAAAAAGAAAGCAAGGTAAATATCTAATATGAGAAGACATACAAACATGAATAATGACTTATAATGCAAATAAGAGGGAAGATAAAATGTAATAACTAGAAACATAAAAAAAATGCAGATACAACCTACCCAAACTTATGAGACATGCAAAAACTATACTCAGAAGAATAAGTAGCAATATAGACCTGTATGGAAAAAAAAAAAAAAAAAAAGAAAGAACTAAAGCACATATACTTATTACTAGAAAAAAATAGAATAATATATAAATAAAAATATTAGTAAAAAGGAAATAATCTGCCATACCCACAAGAATGTCCCATAATCAAAAATATTAGAAACAACAAGAGTTGATGCAGGAGATTGATGGAGAAAAAGCAACCTTTTTTACACTCTTAGAAAGATAGACTGACTAATCCCCAAACAGTATGAATGCTCCTAAAGAAAAAAAAAACAAACAAACAAACAAAAAAAACTAATCAACAAGATATATGTGTCCTATGTTCATTGTGACAATATTAAAAAATAACCAACTTAAGTAAACAACACAAGTACCCAATAACGGATGCATGCAGATGTGTGGATTCAGGATGTGAGAAGTAAATGTAATAGAATGGTATTCAGCTATTAAAAAAAAAAAGGTGAAATCTTGTCATTTGTCATTTGCTACAACATGCATGGAATGGAGGTAATTATTCTAAATAATGTAATTCATAAAGTAAGGGGCAAATACTGGGAGAAATTATGGTGGTGATATCTGATGGGGATAACCTAACACTATTTCAACTGAAAATAACTAAGTTGTTAAAAAAAAAAAAAGAAATATTCTGGGAATATCACCTAGAAGCTTACAAGGAAATCACAGAGAAAAAAAAAATACTAAAAGTATCTAAAATCATTTCCATCTGAAGATATGAGGATCCATAGTAACTGATTTCTTGCATTCTTTGGTATGCCGTCTGAGATTCATACTTTTGGGAATAGGGTTCACTGAAATAATATATACAAATAAGACATTATTATCAAAGAAACAGCATAACAGCAATCCTTTGTGCGGAGTTGAGGATATTTATATAGAGTTGTTAAAACTTGAATATAAAATTCCTGTTTTAGCAAATAGATAGATAGATACATAGATGAAGGAATGAATGAATGAATGAGTGAGTGAAATAAGCGCAAGTTCATTGGCAGGGGAAATAAATATAATGTATGTGTGTATTCATACATGTATGTGTATATTCATACGTATACATATATGTGTGTGTATAATATAAAGTACAGAGGGAGAGAAGATACATGAAATGAATAAAACAAAAAAGTTTCAGAAATGCCTGAATTTCTAAAAAAAAAGAAACTTTAGTGAAATAGTTACAATAAGTATAAAGAGGTATATCTACACAACTTACACAACAATGTTGAAAGAGTATTAAAAAAAAAAAACCTTGTTACATAAAACAAAGACTGACACTCTATAAATGGATGGAAATTCAATCCCATATTCGATTTCTATTTTTTAAATGATCTAGTAGATTTTTAAAATGAAAATATTCTATATGGTAAAACAATAGAATGACTCAATAATACATTAATTTGGATATATAATGTGAAAATAAAGGAAGACTAATCAGTGAAAAGAAGACACATGTACTGATAGCTTGCTTTTATATGAGGCTCAGCCAACATGACTTGCACTTGGTAGACTCAAAGGCAAGGGAGTGGTAAAGCTTAATAGTAGAAAGTTAGAAGATTTCAGATAGATGCTGATTAGAGAGTACTGGCATTAGGAGTCTGTAGGTGGGATAAATAGAAGTAATCTCTCCTATATAACTGATTGGGGTACATATTTTGTACAATTTGTTTGCTCCAGTTATTTCAAAATGGGGAAAAGTTACAGAATCTAATTTAGTATTTCACATCCAGAGTGCCTCATTTGAAATTTTGGCATCACTTTTTTTTTTTAATCAACTATTGGCATTGGACACATTGGTTAACATCTTCATGCTGTAATTTAATTGTTTGTATAGTAGGTGTGATGATAATACCATTTTTAAATCATTTTTTAATGTTCGATTAGTTAATGTAGTTAGAGCACTTAAATTAATACCTGATATTACCTGAAACCCTACAGTTCTTTTGGAGTGAGATCATGGACTGCATGGACTGAACTTGTTTGGCATCCTTCAGGGAGCTATCAGAATGTGAGTTGGTAATGCCACATTTGAATGTCCTTGGAGCTGAGAGAAACTCTGATGCCAACCATAATGCCAGTATTGGAACTGTGTGCAGTAGTATCACAAGTCATGAGTAATTAAGAGATTATGAGATATGAAGTCTACAGTATTAAGAAAATACATTTTTGAAATACTATTGATGATTGTTCCACTGATCTTCATAGATCATATCTCATTTCACTAATAAGAACTAAAACAAGGTTAATAAATCTCCATAACATTTGACTGCTTAAAACCTTTAGATAGGTGGAAAGAATTCCAGGTAACTTACATACATACATACATACATACATACATACATACATACACACACACACACACACACATAACCTGGTTTCCAAACATATTTAGTTAGCTTCAGTAATTCTGGATATTCACCAATAGAAAAATTCTCAACAAATACAGTACAATTTTCCCAAC
>NW_004567104.1:4269373-4282347 GCF_000260355.1 Condylura cristata
AAAAAAACTATTCTACACCATTTTAAACTTGAGAATATCATTAGAATATTTATTTTTTACCAGAGTCATTCTGTCATATATATCATATATAATTAGTGTACATAATAAAAAAGGTGAAGATATATTTGTAAAATTATATAAGTGTCCAATGATTTATCCAATTTATATTCACTTTTATCAATACACATTTCTAATATCTTCAGTTTGTTTCAATAAAGCTTTTTTTCTTTAAGATTTACTTATTTATGCATACAGAACTGGAGCACAGGCCAGAGGTGCAGGGGTGGTGATAGGTTTCACCAGAGACAGAGCAAGAGCAGAACAGGTAGATCAATAAGTACCCTGTTGAGGGGAGCAGCAGATGAGACAGGAGAGGTTTGCTGTGCCATGTGTCACCTTCAGGGTTTGGAATTGAACTCACACTGAAGCAGCTGTAGTTAGCTTGCAGTACTGCAACCTACCCCATTGTACAACCAGGGAGGGTCCAAACAAACTTTTTTTTTTTTTCATTAGAGTTAGTTCATTAAGGATTTTTTAAAAAAAATAAATGTTGTATAAATATCATCTATTTTCTTAATATTATATATAGTGCAGTAGAATATTATGCAAATAGTTATAATAAATGCCCTGCATTTTAGTTTAAACAAAACAGTCATTTGATTGTACTTCAAGTATAAACAATGGAGAAACTGGAAATAAATTCATAGAATATTTTCAGCACAAGAATTCTCTAGGCAATATAATTATTTCTTTGTTTTGCTGGATTAACTTGTTTTTGTTCTTAATTATTGATTCAGAAATAGATAAGGCCTGTAAGTAATCAGTTTTTATGATTAATATAGACCCAGACATCCATGGACAACCACTGAGGATTCTGAGAAAAATCTGAATTAGTTTAAGATAAAAATACATAATTAGAATAAGGACAAAGAGACTGGAATATGACACCAGAGGAGGTTCCCTATTTAGCTCTTGGGAGGGTAGTCTAAGACAGTTTGTACGGCACTGGAATAAGTGGATCACATGTCTTGGGATAAAAATGGAGAACACCTTAGTTAACAGAGTCTAGGATGTGGCAGAAAAGACTGGAGGGAACTCAACATTATAAAAATAAAAGTTGATTTTAGAGGGGTGTCCAGACACTGAAAAGGACAAAAGTTTGCAGTGCAAATCTATACTTTAATATCTGACTGGCATACCTGGGAAGAAGAGAACCTATTGTGGAATCATGAGATAAATTTAGGAAAGGCACTTCTGAATATGATGTGATGAGTCAGGTGGGAATGCCTCCCAGTAAAGAAGAGAGAGTGAAGATTGATATTCACCTTCCCACATGCCCACTGGACTCGAGATGATCCTATAAAGCATCATGAAACCCCAGCCCACATATTGTGATAACTGTGTGTCTGAAACCCACAGTGGAGGGCTTCAGTACCACCGACATGAATTACTCCCACACAACATTTTAGCCAGTTACTAGACCCCCGCAGAATCCTCCACACACAATTTCTGATTCAGCAACAGCTGTCATTTTCCCCTGACATAAACTGCCAATCAACATAGGGAAATACAAAACCAGAAAAGACTAAGATATACAAAACAACAGCACCATCTTTTGAAAAAGTGAAATTTCTACACTAGTGGCACATAACACAGACAAATGGACAGATAAAAAAAAAAATGACCCTCCCTGTTGTTACAACAGGTTTGGAAGTAACCCTGAAAGCTTCAAGCTAGCTAGCCACAGCTTCAGTGTGAGTTCCATCCCAGGCCCTGAGGTAATCCATGTGGCACAACAGACCTCTCTTGTCTTGATCACTACTCCCCTCAGAAGTATAATTACTTGATCTTTTTGTACTGCTCCCCTCTCTGTCTCTGGTGAATCCTCTCACCACCCCTGCACCTCTTATCTGTACCTGAGTTATATATGCATACATAAATAATTAAAAATAAGTATTTAAACAATTATTTAAAATTTTGTAAAAATTACAAAATTTTATAAAAATAAAAAAGTATTATTTGTTAAAGATAAAAATTTTGTTTCATCAATCAAGACTATAACTTATCCAATCTTAATAGTTTAGTCTCGAAAATCTTAAAAAAAAAATACAATCCCAAGTACACATTGACTCTTCAAGGGAATATTTTGTTATAGTGAGCAAACAAATACCCAGAATTCATCCATAAAAATATAAAATATTATTTCTTTCTAGTAGACACAGATACAGAGTTCAAAAAATGCAAGGATGAAGAAAAGCTGGCCAAAGACAATACAGGAAAATTCAGAAAAAACAATGTCCTGAGAAATAAAATTAATAAATAGAAGGTAGAAGCTGAACTTATAAATAAGAAATATAATGAAGGTGCAGTTTACAAAAAAGTGAGTAATGGGGATGAAATATTCTGGAAAATTCATGGAAATAGAATAGATCAAATGGAAGATGAAGCAATGGTCTTGAAGATGGTAATATATAAAGGATCCAGGTAGAAGAAGAAAGAGCAATACAAAGAAAATATAATAAAGAGAAAATTCAAGAATTACCCATTTTGTAAGAAAGGTAATATGAAAATAATAGATATTCCAGAATGAGAAGACAGAGAGAAGGAAGGACAAATTAGGAAAGAAGCAATTTGTAAGATACCCCTGGGAGACTTATACCTGACTTATCTAAGGAAATAATATAAGCAAATAGATGATGAAAGGACACATTCAAAATACTTAATAAAATAAAAAAAAAAACTTAATAAAATAAAATAAAAACTGGTAGCCACAAAAAAATATATGCTGCAATACTCTTCCTCAGGTATGAAAAAGAAAAAAAAGGCCTTAGAAAATAGAAGGTGAAAAATTTTCAAATATTTATCTCCCTATTACTACTGAAAGGAACTCTACTACCTAGTTCAAAAGGACATCAGCAAAAATATTTAATAAGGAAATGAGTAGAACCAGAAAACTAAGGAAAAAAAATGATCTTCATATATATGGTCAATGATCATCTGAAATAATAATTAACTGTGATTCTCTAAAAGATATATATATATATATGAATATCACAAACAAATACCAAGGTTAATGTCCTGTGTAGGAAGTTCAGTGATACTCCAAACATAAACAGAAACTCAGAAGGTTTGGAAAATAATGCTGCCATGTAGGAACAGCTATACTTATACCTGATAAAACATATTTCCAGCTACAATGGTAACAAAATACAGTAATAGATGATATATGAGTAAATAAAGGCATGGCATTCATCAACATGCATTCAGCAAATATAAGAAAATTAAAATGTCTAAGGAAATTATTGTACAATCTGCAAACAGACCATGACTGCAACACAACAGTGTTCACGGATTTCAACACTTTAATTTCATCAATGGAAACATCTACCAGTCAGAAAATAAACAAATACAAAAGAGCCTTAAACAAAGTATTATACAAGATAGTATTAAAAGACATCTATAAGTACTATTCACCACAAATATTGAATAAAAATTCATCTTAAGTAGAAATGGGCTATTATCCAAGGAGAGATGACATATTGAGTCACAAAATAAGTGTCAATAAATTCATGAAGGTTTAAATAATATCAATTGACTCCTGATCACAATGACATCAAAGTATAAATGAACATAGAAAGAAAGCAGAAAATAAAAACTCTAATATATGGAGAATGAACAAAATACAACTGAATGACTATCAGCATAATGGTAAAATAAAAAGAAAAAGAAAAATAAATAACATGAGACAAGAAAACATGAGAACACAACCTATAAGAACCTAATGACTACAGCAAAACAAGAGCAAAGAGAAAATATGTACAATGCAAACCTATATCAAACAAAAAGAGAAAGTCAACTAGTCTTATATCACTCCATCAGAAACACTTTATAAAAGAACAGATAAACAAAATTAAAACAGAAGAATAAAGGAAATCATAATTTGAGGGAAAAAAAGAAAACAAAAGATAGATTAATGAATACAATCATCCAGAAGATTAAAGAAACCAAAAGTTAATTATTTGGAAAAAAGGCATTTAGACCAACTTCTAGCTATGCTTATAAAAAAAGGGAGAAAAATCATGGAAATAGAATTAAAAGTGAAGCACTATTTTAGAAATACTGAGGATCATAAGAAGTTAGTAGAACATTTGTATGCTGGGATGTTAAATAGTTTAGAAGAGATGATTAATTTCTTAGCAATATAAAACTACCAAAATATGACCCAAGAATAAACAGAAAGCATGAACAGACAAAGTAAAATAATTTTTAAACAGTAACGGGAAAGTTGTGAAAAAACAAAAATCTAGAACCAGATGGTTTCAAGTGAACTCTACCAAACCTTCACAGAGTGAGTAATACATAGCCTCTTCAAATTATTTGCCAAAATTGAAGAAAAGGAAATTATTTCAAAACATTTGATAAATCCCAAATTCCTCTGATGCCAAAGGAAGATAAGAACTATTAACACAACATTTTTCAAACATATATTCTACAATTCATTAAAAGAATCATGCATCAGGCCCTCCCTGGTGGTGCAGTGGGTTAAAGCACAGCACTAAGAAGCTAAAACCACTTCCCCATGAGTTCTATTCCTGCCTGTCCAGGAGGTGACCACATGGCGTGGCAGACCTGTACTGTCCCGCCCATGCCCTCAGCAGTGTACTTTGTAGATCTGCCTGTTCTGCTCCATGCTCTGTCTCTGATGAAGCCTCTCACCGCCCCTGAGCCTCTGGCCTGTACCCCAGTTATGTATGCACAAATAAATCTTAAAAAAAAAAAAAAGAAAGAAAGAAAAGAAAAGAAACATGCATCATGACCAAGTGAGATTGAGTCTAGGTACACAATGATGTCTCAACATATGGATATCAATCAACATTATTCACAACATAAACAAAATGAAATATTGTTAGGGACCAGCCCCAATTTCAGGTTGTTGAGAGGCTGACACAGGCAGGGTTTCAAGGTGGGAATGATGTTGGCGAGGCGATATTCTAAAAATTGGGGAGTGGGAGTGAGGAAGACACGGGAGTCAGAGTTGTGTGCAAAACTTCCTGTTCTGCCTTTTGCAGAAGTTTATTTTGTACATTAGGGGCAAGCAGTGGGATGACATCAGCACATGAACTGGGTGGAGAGATTACAATCGTCTTTTTTTCTGAGAATAGTCTGGGGTCATTTTGACCCTTGAGATTACAACATTCTAAAATCAATCAAGGTTAAAAACAGGTACATGGGTGCACAAAGTTTATGACTAATATTACTATAGTGGAGATCAACTAAGATAGAAGTCCCTTAAACCTTATCTACTACTTAATGGGTTTTTGTTTTTCTACCTGAGACATCCTGGGAGGCAGGAAGAGGAAATTCCTTGTAAATCAGATCTCTGAGTAGGAGACATAGGTGAATTTCCTTATCTAAAGACCTGCAAGACTAGCCAGAAGACTTTTGTGGATTCCTTTGAGATGTAACAGGTAGAAAACCTGACTAGTTTCAAAACAGGCAACCTGTATGAATTTCCACATCTAAAGGCCAGATAATAGGAAGTTTGAGTAATTCTTTAGAAGCTGAATAGAAGGCTAGAGGTGAGATAATAGAATGATAAGATTTGGGTTTTTCTCCATCTGGCAGTGATAGAGACTTTGCAAAAACAGCCCTTTTGCTTTTATTTATCAGTCAGTACTCAAGTCACTTGACTTCAGAATTTCTCACCCTGGTGCAGTGCTTGCTTGTCAAGGCAGGCAGGCCTTATGTGGCTGATGCAATCCAATTGTAAGCTGAAAGTTGCTCAGAATATTTTGATATTACGATTATACAAAAAAGGGAGGTCATAACATAAGTTAGCAGTGGAAAGTCTGATTTTTCAGAGCTTTTCCCGATCTACCCGGAATCTGTCAGACAATAGTTTGTGTCAAAATATAAAGATAATATCATATCAACAGATTCTGAAAAATGATTTGATACAATCCAAAATCTCCTTACGATAAAACCTAAAGTAGAGATACAAGAACATATCTAAGCATTGTAAAGCCATAGTGACAAACTCACAGTTAACATTCTCATTTGTGACAAATTGAAAGATTTTCCACTAAGAACTGGTCTGAAAAAAAGGATGTTTGGCCCTCCCTGGTGGGGTAGCAGGTTAAAGCACAGCATTGCAAGCTAGCAGCCACTTCAGTGTGAGTTCAATCTTCAGCCAGAGGTGATTGATCCACACGGTGCTACAGGCCTCTCCTGTCTTGCCCGCTGCTACCCTCGGCAGTGTACTTTGTCGATCTGCCTGTTCTAGTCCCCACTTTGTCTCTGGGGAATCCTTTCAACACCCTTGCACCTTTGGCTTGTATCCCAGTTCTGTATGCATAAATAAATAAGTCTCAAAAAGAAAAAAAAAATGAATGAAAAGGAAAGGATGTTCACTCTCACCATTACTACTCAACATAGTATGAATAGAAAGTCCTTGCTAGCACAGTTAGATACAGATGCATACACAATTAATAGAAATGGTAAGTGAGTAAGTAAACATTTCATTATTAATAGATGAAATGATAATACATATAGAAAACCCCAAAGATTCTACTAAGAACCAGTTGAAATAACAAATCAGTTTGGCAAAGTAGCAGGTTACCAAGTCAATATACCACAACCAGTTATGCTACAATCTGAAAGTTAGGAAGAAGACATCAAGTGAAATTCCATTTGCAATTGCATCAAAATTTATTAACTATCTAGGAGTATATTTGAAACAGGAGGCAAAGGAACTATATAACAAAAATAGTAAGACATTAAAAAAAAAGAAAACAAACAAAAACAGAAGACACAGGAAAAGGAAAATTATTCCTTGCTAATGGACTAGAAGAATTAACATTGTTAAAATAGTCACCTTATCCAAAGCCAAATCCTATCAAAATTTCAATGACATTAATCAATAAAAAACAAACAAACAAACAAACACCCATGCTGATGGCACAATGGGTTAGGACTCAGGCAAGCTGGCCTCAGCCACCTCAGTGAGAGTTCTATCCCAACCCGGAGGTGACCTGCATGGCGAGGCAGACCTCTCCTGACCCACCCAATGCTCCCCTCAGCAGTTTACATTGTAGATCTGCCTGCTCTACACCCCTCTCTGTCTCTGGTGATGCCTCTTACCACCCCTGCACCTCTGGCTTGAACCCCAGTTCTGTATTAATAAATTAATCAATCTTAAAACAAAACAAAACAAACTGAAAAACAACAAGACACATATCCAATGCAATCACTGCAACACAAAGAGTTATTTAGAGCACAATCTCACAACATATGCAAAAACATAATTCAAAATGAACGAAAGTCTTGAGTGTAAATCCTGAAATCATAAAATATATAGAAGAAAGCAGAGGCAAAATCCTCCACAGCTTATACTTAAGTAATATCTTGGTGTTTTTTTTTTTTTCCTTCTTCAGAATGAAAAGCAATAAAATAATAGAAACAACTGGACTACATCAAACAATAATCTCTGTACAGTGAAAAAAGAACAAAAACAAAAACAAAAAAAACTAGCACTAAACACACTCCACAGAATGGGTAAGCATATCTGCACACTTTATACATGACAATGGACAAATATATAAGATATTCAAATTATTTTAAAAATGAAAAAACTGATAAGTCAATCTAAAAATTAGAGCAGAATTGTCAAATAAGCACTGCTTCAAAGATGGAATAAAGATATAAAAAACACACATTAAAAATATGTTCATTATAACTCATAATGAGGGAAATACAATAGTAAACTACAATGATATACTACCTCAAACTTGTGAGGCAGACTATATCAAAAAGACCAGATACCAGAAGTGTTTTGGTGGGGGTTAGGAAAAAAAAAAGGAATTCTCATATGCTGTGCAAATACAGATTGGGCCAAGCATACGGAAAACAGTGTGTAGATTTCTCAAAGTATTAAATAAGTATCTACTTTATTATCTGTCAATCCAACTCCTAGATATAGATTCACATAATTCAAAATGAGTGATTTGAAAGGACAGATGTACTTGTAAGTTCATTACATCATTATTTACAAATATCCAAGTTACGGAAACAACTTAAATGCCCAAACATACGTAAATGATTTAGGAAATTATGAGAGTATACATACATAGTTTTATAATATTTGGTAAAAAAAGGGAAATCTTGCAATGGGCTCAAACAGGGATGGCATTAAGAAATAAATCAGGATAAATTCAAATACTTAATGTGGTTCATAGGGAAACAAAAAACAGATCATAGAATTCAGGCCAAAGTTCTAAGAATCTTATTGTGGAATTGAGGCCACTCGAAGGGGAAGAATAGGTGGTAGAGCAAAGGGGGGGGCATCATTGATTGTGCTGGAGAATATGATGCTTTAATGCTAGATGTATTCTGATAAAATACACCTGAAGGTGATTATCTTCTACCTTTGAATCATATAAAAGATTGTAAACAATATTTATCTTATAGAATTAAAAGAATATAAAATAGGAAAGAAGAAACCAGAGGAATTAATAACATATTCCAATAAGGGCTGAAATTCAAATTCTTGTTTTCAAACTTATTTATGACAGATAGTTGTATAATATTTAGATAAATTTTGTCATCTTCAGTTATCTGCTCAATGATAGCAATGTTATACTTAATAAGAATTTTAAATGTGAAATTATTTATTATTAAGCATCAATATCTAAAAGAGGCGTGGCTCTTTTTTAAATAACATGTTTATTTTTACACCACTTTGTTCCTTTTTCTATCGTAGTTGTAATCCCCGTGGGCTTCCAATCACCAAACCCCCCCTTGTGTCATCACCATTGTGTTGCTGATTTTTGTAGAAACATGATTAATAGTTATTTTGTTACTTGGAGGCTAGAGTTATATCCTACTGTGAACATTTTTCATGGACAGCCTTACAAAAGTAAGTCATTCATTCTCAAAAGCCAACTGCCTACCAATCACAGCAACATGGATGGAGCTAGAAGGGATTGTGCTCAGTGAAATAAGCAAGAAGGACAAAGAAAAACATTGCGTAGTTTCACTTATAGAAGGAACATAAGAGAAGAAAATAAGACATGGGGGAAATGTGCACTTTTGTTACAATACAAAAACAAACAATTATAAACCAGACATGTCCCACAGGGGTGGGAGACAAGGATAGAAGGAGGGAGTGAGAAATATAAGGGGGCCCTGGGGATGATGGGCTGCTGAAGTGGAAAAGAGGGGAAGTAACCCTTGTTTTAAAATGAACAATAATATAAACAGATATATACATTATTACATCATAAGTAATTTAAATAATAAATAATAAATTTAAATAATAAACTTATTTTTTCCAAATAAAACTAGGAACATCACACAAGCTCAAGCAAGATATTATGTTGTATATCTCCTAAATATAGTAATATTTTGATAAAAAATGGACAATGATTATGAGGTAATATTTAATGCTAGATTTGCTGACTTCCCAATAAGAACATAAAGGGAGCAGAAAAAACCTTTCAGCAGTTCTTTACTCTATTTTACAATATTCAAGATTATGATGGAGAAGTTCTGGAAACCCAAATGATACTAAAGAGTAGAAGATGAGAGTGTAATGCTGTGGAATGGGACATAATCATTTTCATCACCCAAGAACTGTATTTTAAGAAACGACTTTAGTATGAGACAGGTAAAGGTTATGGGGAAGTTACTTTTTTTTTGCTTGGCAATTGCAGAGGGAGTCAGGGGATAGGATATTTAAAACAATAAACACTAAAACATCAAAGAGGGATCTTCCTAACAGTGTCTCTATTCACTTATTCACTTCAAGCAGTAGTCACCTTATCCAACATTTACTTTTTATTGCTAAAAAATATGTATATCATAGCTATCTATAATTTCTTGTGTGTGTATGTACACACACACACATGCATGCATACATACATATATATGTATAGATACATACACACATATACATGTATATATATATATATATATATAACTAGGGTGTACAGGCCAGAGGTGCAGTGCATAGCAGGAGGAGAGGATTCACCAGAGATGGAGTGGAGAGCAGAACAGGCAGATGGATAAAGTACAATGCTGGGGGGTGCAGTGGAAGAGACAGGAGAGGTCTGCTGTACCATGTGGGTCACCTTTGGGGCCAGGCATAGAACTCACACTGAAGCCTCCACAGCTAGCTTTCAGTGCTGCATCCTAACCCGCTGTGCCACCAGTATGGGCCCTTGCATGCATATCTTTTACTGTGAGTTATTTCTGACAACATAATTTTATCTTTGTCTCTTGTTTGTTATATGTTTTATATTATAAGAATTATTACTTTGCCTTTTGTATGATTTAAAATAGTATACTTGTTTTTCATTGTTCTTAATACTGTAATATAGTATGTTGTGCTTTAACATTCCACCTAATAAAATATAGTCAAAACTCTAAATATTTTTTGACATTTATTTTATTGAATTAATGCACTATGTCTAAAAATGCTGGCTCCATTCCAGTTTATCATTTTAAAACCTGTGTTTTTATGTCTAAAAACTTCCTAATATACTTTAACATTTAAGGATTTGATCCATTTGAAATTATTTTCCTAAAAGTATTAAGTATTGTTTCAGGTTATCATTGTGCAGACAGCTGGACAATTATCATAACAAATACTTAACTCCCCCAAATTATCTTCAATGCCATTTTTTTTATAACTGTAACATTTTCATTTATATATTTTTAAAATTTATTTATTTATTCATATAGAACTGGGGTACAGGCCAGAGATGCGGAGGGTGAAAGGATTCACCAGAGACAGAGAGGGGAGCAGAACAGGCAGATCGACGAAGTACACTGCAGAGGGGAGCAGCGGGCGGGTCAGGAGAGGTCTGCCATGCCATGTGGTCACCTCCTGGGCAGGCAGGAATCGAACTCATGTGGAAGTTGTTTAAGCTTCTTAGTGCTGCGTTTAATCCTGCTGCACCACCAGGGAGAGCCTCATTTACATTTTTATCTTCTAATTATATCTAATATGTTACCTTCGTATGTTAGTTTGCACTTAGGTTAGTTGCTACAATATTATTTTTAGTAAAAATGTTTGTTTTTCCTCCTTGCCTGCTATTCAAAATTTTCCTATTCTCACATATCAAATTAATTATTTACAACATTATTTTTCCATAATAATTTTGCATCCACATAATATTTCTTGAATCTGTGACTAGGCTTTTATTATTACTATTAATAGAAAACAATTGCATTACCCTGTTCACATATGAAAACATTTGTGTTGTCTTTTCAATAGAAGTAGTAAGTTTGCTATGACCTTAGTACATTTACAGCTGATTATTTTCAGTCTTATAAGTAGTTGAACTTGGGCTTCTGTGGTCGCACAAGGGATGAAGTTTCAGCACTATGAAGAAGCTATGGGAGCCACTAAAGCATGAGTTCCACCCCCAGCCCACAGCAGACCTCTCCTATCTCACCCACTACTTCCTTCAGTAATGTATTTCAGATAATCTGTCTGTTTCTGCTACCCACCTGTCTCTGGTGAGTCCTCTCACCCTGGCACCTCTTGCTTGTGCCCCAGTTCTTGTGTTTGTAAATTAATTAATCTTTAATAAAGTTAGTTGACAATGAAATTATTATTGTTATTTTATTATTTTTCTCAACTACACTTAGAACTCAAATTTCCCATCCTGTGCACATACACTAACTAAGCAATGTTGACTTAATTTGTTAACAGTGATTACATCAAAGATGATGCTGGTGATATGGTTGAAACTTTGTATGTTTTATTTTATTCAGACTATCTGCTTCAACTTCAGTATTTTCAGAATTTGTAAAGAATATTAATTTTCAATTTTGATGTGTAAATTTTAAGTTAGATAGTGAATCTGTTACTTGATCTTCCATTCTTAAAATTAATACCACCTTATTGTATAATACTACATGTTCATATATTCATTCCTTTTATTCCCCTAATTTTTAACATCTAAATTAATTTATTTATTCAAATAATATTTTACTGTTATTATTGTTATATGTCAACTTTCCATGATGATAAAAAATAAGTTTTTGATACTTTTATTACTGTGCACCAAAGTATTTTAAAATTATTTCACTTGTGGAATAATAATTCATTGAAGTGATTGTTGTTAAAAACTCTTATTCTGGTACTTGGGGAATTTTTCTCAATATTTTTATATATATGGACTATGTATATTCTCAGTCTTTTAAGAAGAGGTTTGAGAAATTGTGTCCCTTAAAAAAAGTGTATATCAGCAGAAAATAAATACCAGATGGTATAATTAATATATGGAATATAAAGTATCTAAACTGAGAGTCAGATAAAGGCAAGCTGAAGATATTATAACTTTATAGCTGACTAAAATGCCAAGAGAACTGTGGGAGATAACAAAGTGGGGACTAAGCACAATGGTCAATGTGGGTGAGCTGGTGATTGTTTCACTATGGTGGCAATACTTGAGGGCTAATCTCAATTTTCCTTAGTTAAAAACAATGAATGAATAAAATTTGAAATTAAAAAGCAGAAAATATCATCAAATTAACTGAGCTCCATTGCTTTGCACTGAAGACATGATACTTTATCTAGGTTTATCTGTGTAACAGATAGATGGTATTTATTGATTATACAGCTCACTTTCAAAATTCTTGAAATTGAAATTCTTTTATATATAGAAACATTCATTTAAAAGATTTATTTATTTATTTACTTATTGATTTACTTATTTATTTATGCATACAGAAATTGGGTACAGGCAGGGGCATGAAAGGATTCACCAGAGACAGAGTAGGGAGAAAAGGCAGATCGACAAAGTACACTGCTGAGGGGAACAGTGGATGGGTTAGGAGTGGTTTGCTGCCATGTGGGTCACCTCCTTGATGGTGATCAAACTCCTGCTGAAGAAGGTGTGCACAACTTTATAGTGATGTTCTTTAACCTGTTGTGCCACCACAGAGGGCCCAACACAATCATATTT
>NW_004567104.1:4283997-4285314 GCF_000260355.1 Condylura cristata
TGTCTAGGTTCCAGGCCTTTTCACCACTCATATTCTACTATAAATACAATTGAAGTCAAGACATTAAAGCATGGAGCTATAAAAGGACAATTTAAAAAGACTGATTTTCAGTGTTCAACCTAGATCCCAATTGGGATTTTATTATTTTTTTTGTATTAATTTTTAAAGGACAGCTGAAAAATATGGATCAAGATATGTGTGTCAATGATTTAAATGTATTGTAGTATGCAAATTTTAACAAGAAAATATTAGAAATGTATCTGAGCTTCCAGACATAGAGGATAATTTATTTTAAAGAAAATGAGTTTTGGGAAGTGCTATTGATTTAAAATAAATAAATAAATAAATAAATAAATAAATAAATAAATAAATAAATAAAGTTCTCTCAGATTGTTCAGTTGTAATTGAACAATAACAAGAATGCATTCTAAATTTTAAAATGCGACTACTGAAATACAAAATGGTTGCCTCACAGAGTGGCAGTGTTGGGAGTGGTGTGTGGTAAGAGAGACAGTTACTAAAAGGTCCAAATCAGGTTGGAGCAGAGAAACCTAGAGGAGTGATACCAAGAAGGCCCAGGCCTGACCCAAAGTCTGTCCCCCATATACATAGAACCAGGGTCAGAGATTGTCGGAAAGCCTGTTGAGAATGCAAATGTGTGAGGATGCATTTGGGGGATGTGTTATTATTTGTGCACGTTAGGTTGTGTTGACCAGGGACTATTATTTGGGGCTGCGGGGTACCAGAGTTACTGCAAATTAAAGCATATTATCTGTACTCTTTATTCTTATCTAGCTTTCTGCTTATATTTACAAGCAAGGTAGCCTAGCTGATCTTGCTAATATACAAATAATAGCTGCCTGATATTTTCAGCAGTGTGCTCCTCAAATATCAGGGCTTTTGCCATTGGTGAGAAAATCCTACCTGACTGCATGCTTAGCTGACAAGTGAGAACTCTGGGCACTGAATATAGCTCAGAGAACAAGGAGGTCCGGGATCCCAAACAAAATATTTTCTCTTTCTTTCTTTTTTTTTTAAGTTTATTTATTTATATATACAAGAACTGGGGTACAGGCCAGAGGTCTAGGGTGTGAAACGATTCACCAGAGACAGGGTGAGAAACAGAATAGGCAAATTGACTGAAATATGTTGCTGAGGGGAACAAGAGGCTAGTTAAGAGAGATCTGCTGTATGACGTAGAAGGGGATCAAACTTGTGTTGCAGTAGCTGTGGATAGCTTCATAGTGTTGTGGTATAATCTCTTGTGCCACTAGGGAGGCCCAAATTATTTTGCTCTTAATGCATTCATATACCAAT
>NW_004567104.1:4287329-4298287 GCF_000260355.1 Condylura cristata
AATGAGACGTGGTGGGATTAGAGAAACTTACTGAAGTTTAAATTAGATTGATAAAAGGTTTTTATTGTGACCAAGAGGTGAAGTCAAGATGAGGATTTCTGTTGGTTTTAAAGGAGACAACACCTGGAATACTCTATATGTTTCCTCAGATGTGATATATGTGGAGAAGAGGGAGGAGATATGGTTTAAAATTTTGCATCAAATGCAAGATAAATAGGGAAAACAAATAAACACCTACATACATTCTGATTCATTATTGCATAGTGGTTTATTTTTTCATAGTCATTTAATTTCTCTGGAGACAGAACCACACATTGAACTCTGTTTCAGATAGTGCACTTGCGGGAGCATATTAGGAAATAGGCACAGACAGTGAGTTAGAAACAAGATAATTAAGCCTCTAAATCTACTTTTAAGCCTGATTGAGAAACATTGAGTTTTAACCAGGAGGTTGATTGTGCACCCCACACCACCCCCTTCAACAAGCCCAGGTTCCTTAGGTCTAGGTATCACTCTGATTACACAATACTAAGCAATGAAGCCACCTTTGGGAGGGCACTCCCGGTAACACAGGCTTATCAGTGAGCCTGGGTAACCTAGGAGACCCCGTAGGCCCAGCCAATCAGCAACACTGTTAACAATCACACCTAAGTGTCCAACCCCCACTCCTTAGCCACTATTCCCACATAAGTACCTGCATTTCAGCCCCTCAGCAATAATGCACACAGGACAACTCTCTACTTGAAGAATTTTCCTATTCTTTTGAGCTACCTATCAATGAATCTCTTGCTTTTCTGTAACTTGGTCTCTATGTTGAGTTATCTCCTTGACAAAGACAAGGACAGAGTAAGAATCTTGGAGTCCTGAGATTTCAGGTTTGCTTCCAAAAAATACCTGATTATATATATATATTGCTATGCAATAAACTTGCTGAAGACCATAAAGACCTACATTATCCTATTAGAGATTTCAATATATCTTACACTATATTTTCTTTCCACAGTTATGTTTAGTACTATAGGGCCTCCTAAATCATGTGGTCCATGTGGCATGACTGCTTACACCTCAACCTGAATCTTCAGCAAAGTTCTTCCACAACTTGCCATTTTAGAATAATGTCATTTTGTGTTACTGAAAATTTTGATGAAATGTTACTGCCAAATATGGAATTTTTATAGGATTTATCTTATTTCTACAATAGCAGGTATTAGAGTGATCTCTATCTTTCTTCTACTCTGACTAACTTAATGACATCAAACTACTAAGGATAAGGGCAATTTACATAATTCTGTGCTAAATATGACATATTATCTTTTCCTCATTAATACAATATGACAATTTTTCTTATTGATAGGGAGGGAAGTGCTATTCTTGCTGGCATATGCCTGAGTCTTTATTAGCTTCTTTTGAAAATAGGTGAGTATATTACTCCACTGGGTATAACATCATGATTGGCGTTATTACTCAGTTCAGATGGTTACTCTACCGCTTTCCACCAGGTTCAAGATGAAAACCAAGCTATAAAAAGGCAAAAAAAAAGGAGATGGAAATGCAATAGAAAGATAGGGAAATAGGACAAGATAGGGAAATGGATGAACATACGGGATTAATAAATTAGTACATCCAATCTTGTATTACCTCTTTTTTGAATTCGAACATTCAAACTGATTTTTTTGGTTTGCTTTTATTTTTTTTAATCTATCAGTTGATGCAAAAATATGTTGAGTACTCCCTATAATTATTTTTTTATGATTTGTATATTTATGCATACAGAATTGGGGTAAAGGCCAAAGGTGCAGAAGCAGAGAGAGAATTCACCTGACAGAGTGGGGAACAGAACAGGCAGATCCATTGAAATACACTGCTGAGGGGAGCAGCAAACTAGAGAGGATAAGTCTGTTGTGCCATGTGAACTCCCTGACTAGTATCTAACTTGTGCTGAAACTATGGCTAACTTTACAGTTTTGTGTTATAACCCATTGTGCCACCAAGGAAGACACATACTTCCTAGAGTTGTAATATATATCCCTTCATTCCTTAGCCTGGCCAAATGTCCCTGATTAAAGTTCATTCTATTAATACCCCAATTAAAATTCCTCCAGTCAAACTTTAGCAAGTGTTCTACATCTGTCACCGGATAAGTTAGAGGTCTTATGTCCCTCAATACAGTTTCAATCTCACCCACAAAATAGACAGATGAATTAACAATATGCAGATACTGTCCACTGTTTTCCTCTATTAGAATTCAGAGTGATGGACCAAGGGGTCCCACTTCGAGGCTATAAGACCCTCTGGTCAAGATTGAAAAAAAGACATAACAGATACTGATAAGAACAGCATAGGAGTTAGGATGGATTGATTAGGAAAACAGCAAGTAAAGTGTGTTCCAGGATGAACTCTCTGGAAGTGGATAGGAAAAAAAAACAAAAAAAAAACAAAAAAAAAAAACTTCAAAAGTGCTGGGGCTAGAAGCTATATGACTTAAAATGGGTTTTGGTATTTTCCTAATGTCACTTTTCAGAGGTATTAATAGTTGTCTGATATGTTTTGGTAGGAATGAAGAGAAAATAAAACTATCACAAGTAAAAATCAAAATCATCAGGCAACTATAGATCACAGATATTCTTTAGGGGGTTGGCGGTGGGGGGAGGACCACGACAGGGGTGGGAAGAGCACAAGGGACTACAGTGAGGGTGCATGGGGGGATTGATGGTGAGTTTCATGGGGAAACTGCACATTGCATAAAAAGGGATGATATAATGAGTGCATTAAAAATAAAAAGAATGAGATTTGAGAATAAAATAGTATTAAACATTATTGGCTGATAAATCAAGGAATTTGTCTAATGATCATTAGTGTTACCACCATTGGCAGTGTTCAGCAGCATTGCATTGGTTGTACAGTTCTCATGATCATCTTAGAGGTTGACATTTCATGGATGTGTATGCTTTTAGCTCCAGTTTGAACTATCCTAGTAGGTCTGTGAATATTTCTTCTGGGCCTCATTTTTCCCTTTAGTCACCAACTTGATAAGCTGTACAAATATTCAGAAATAGTAAAATGATAATAAAAAAGAACCATGGGAATTTTGACAGCAGCTGTCTAGGCCTAGAGTCAACATGCTTTTAACTTCTTTTCACTAGCCCATGGGAATGGCAAAATTCTTCCAAATTTTGTCCCAATTCCTTTCCTCGTCCTTGTTCCTTTCCCTATCTGAGGATCCTTCCTATCTCAACTCAACATACTTGGAATTTTAATGTTTTAGCAATGTTCCTGAAAACAAACATCCCTAACAGGTTCAAGTGTCAAGATAATTTGGGCTTTTCTAGTGGTGCAGGGCTTAAAGTCTCAGCTATCAAGCTATCACCTGCTACTTTAGTGGCGTGAGTTAGTCCCCAGCCAGGGAGCTGACCCAGATGGCAGCAGATCTCTCTCTGTCATTCTGCCTGCTCTGCCCCCTACTCTGTCTGCTGAATACTCTCACCATCTCCACCTCTGACCTATATCCCTGCTCTTGTATGCATAAATAATAAATAAGCAACCCAACAAATAAATAACATAATATACTAACATAATTTATTTACATCAGGAAAGATAAGTAACACACAATGACCGTGTCTAGGTGATCCATTCCACACTTGAAACTTCTTTTGGGATTCCACTTCATGCCACCATAAAGGAGCAATTATCACTTGGAGTTTGCTAGTTTGGTGCTGGCTAATACCATGGTCAGCTACAAGAGTTCCTCTCCACTAAAAAGTGAATCTGTAGTTTAACTGGGGATAAAATGGAATCTCATTATTTTTGTTTTCCTCTGTGTCATTATGCAATTAATCTCTTTTCATCTACATGTCTTCTTAACACATCACAAAGATTTATGCTTTTTGTAGAGATTTTGAAGTCATCTGAATATATTTATTTTAAGATACTTGTTTGATTCTAATGTGAAGTGTTTTTCTTTAACTTATATTACTTTAAAAAAAATATTGACATATCTTACATCTGTCCAGAGGCCAATATCATAAATATAGAAATGATAGATATAAAACAACAGAAATAAAACAACACAAACAAATGAGCTAACTATAAAGACTTCTATAACGAGAACTTACAGATAGCCAGCAGATAAATTAAAAAAATGCTTTCTATCACCAGGGAAATTCAAATCAAAACTACAGAGATATGCTGTTTCACACCCTTGTGAGTGGGCTATATTAAAAGCTAATAAACAAACAGATAAATAAATAAATACAACAATATTGTTTACTATGTGGAGAAAAAGAAAAACTTCTACATCTTTGGCAAGAATATAGCTTAGTCCAGCCCTTGTAGAAAAACATCATGTTTTTACATTCTCAAAATGTAAAAAAACATCTCTCAAATTAACCGCAACAATTCCTTAGTTTGGATGCTAAATATAAATATAAATTTTATATATATATATAGTGAATTTTTGCACTCTTGTGTTTATTGCAGAACAATAACCAAATTGTATAAATAAGTTGTCCAATATGCTACTTTAAAAAAAAAAGGGGGGGTATTGTCATTTATAATCACATGGATGGTACTAGAGGGAATATTGTAAGTGAAACAAATGAGAAGAAAGAAGAGAAATAATGGATTGTTTCATGTATATGTGGAATATATAAAGAAATAAAACAAGATTACAGATAAAACTAAATTTAAGTAAACCTTTGAAATATCACTGCAGAACTGAAGCTACTCTAAGGGGATAAGATCTGCATTATAAAGATGGAAGATAACCCAATCATCTATGTGGAAGGATTCTGTGTGCTTCAGTGGTAATGGTGGTATCTTAACATACATCTGAAAATGTGTAAACATGTTGCTTCTGGCAACATCACCCTGATAAAGAAACCAGAGCAGTGGAACAGACTATATAAAGCAAGATACTACTCAAGAGAAGATCCTGGCCTTTTTATTGATAAACCAGTCATATAGCTTTAGTCATATGAGGAAGCAGAAAAGGAGAGGGGGAAGCAGAAGCAAGGGAAGGGTAGAACTATATTTCTCTTCTGTTGGTAGCTTGGTATGTAGATCCAGCCCCAACTCACCAATAAGGATTGCAAATTTATCATTAAAGCATTCCACTGATCAGCTTCTGGGGTCCTTCATTATACATCAGTCAGTGGACTCCTGGGTATTCCATGATGTACATACCTCTCATGATGTACAAGTCAGGAGTAAGCTTATGCATCTATCATCAGCCCCCTGGGCATTCCAGGCCACGCCTCTTGAGGCACAGTTTTCCCAAGGTGATCTAGCTTTATGCTTTAATTGATGTGAAAGGTAACTCCGAGGTTTGGGTTCCTATGACCCAGCAGTTCTGATCTTGTTTTAGGAATACAGAACTGTAGGTAATAAAATGGAGAATGGATAGGCCACTTAGGATTAGTAGGCCCACATAAACATACACCCCTTAATCATATAATATGTTATAAACCATTGCTACCAAATAATGCTACAAAACAAAATAAAAATTAAAGGAACACATTTAAATAAAAACAAAATAGGCGTATAATAATTTGAAGGGAGATAAAAAGAAAACAACACAAAACAAAAAATCATTTTTTGGGACAAGTGTCCCAGAATTCACCTCTACCTCTCTTATATTAAGTATGAATCTAATGCCTATAAAATCATATTTTCATTTGAAATATCACTTTATAACTAGAAGTTTGTTATCATTTCAAAATAGTGACTTTATTTCATGAAAATTTTATGATGTATTAATTAAATAAAAATATTTTGAGGTTATTTAAGATTATCTTATCTCAAAATTAGTTTCTTAATAGGTTCTTGTCTTCTGAATACCTAAACATACATTCATGCCCACATACATTCTCTTCTTTCTGCATTTCTCATACCTTTTGTATGTTTCACCAGTATCTGCTCATAGATATATACAAGTACCTCTTATATACCCCTTATAATGCTTTTTTTTTTAATTCTTCCTTGTTTATTCACTCTCTCACTAATGGCACTATTATTTTTCATCAAAGCATCACACTTCCAAAGCTAGCATGATTATTCATTTTACAAAGTAGATCAATAGTTTCTTTTGTTTCTCCCTCTTACCTAGTTTCTCTTCTGACTCATACGCCAAGGCTTTAGTTCAGACATTCCTTAGCTATTCTCTAAATTTTTATAGCAAGCTTTTCATTTACATCCTAAGTGACAGTCTTAACCATGCCCGATTTCTCATTTTATTCATCATTGTGATGAGCATAGGTTTTATATGTATTTTTTCTTAATCTCGAATTTGCAAAATAGACATACTTAGTTGTAGATTTAAGTTTTAGAAAGAGCTAGATTGTTAATGATGCCATGATATAATATTTATAAAGATCAAACTTTTTTTTTTTTTCACTTACAAGGCTAGAAATACTTTGCTTCAAATTTGTAAAGACTAACAGGTGAATGACAGTTAATTTTATTTGAGATATAACACTATATCACATGGTATTTCAACACGATCATGTCCTTTGCTTCTTCTGTTTTCCAAAGTTCTCCCAATTCTGGTCAACCCTAACTGAATAAAACTCTATGGAAGATCACAAGGTAACATATCCTGGATCCTGCTATCAGATATACAGTCAGTGACTCTTGTGAGGTCAGCCTGTACTGTCATTGTGCAGGTCATTATTAAGAACATTCATATAAAGTGTGATTTGCTACTTCAGATGTGAAAATTCTTTTATAAGTGATGAGGTTGGAAGCTTGCCTTCATAAAATGTGCCTCAAAATAAGCTTAGAAAGGTTATTTTGAAGCAGATATGCTTTTAGTAGGTGGAATTATCAGATCAAAAATGTATTAGAACACACATGGATTAAACAGATATTTCTGCTATCAATCTTCCACATGAAGGGACTAGAGAAAACTTTAAAATAGGTCTCCTCTTTGTTGCTGGCATATGCACTTCTGCAGTATAGTGTATCACACAACAACAACAACAAAAAAGGCTAATTCAGAGCACACTGGTGATGAAACACAAATGGTGTTGATTAAAAAAAATCTTTATTAGTAGTTCAATATAGATGAGAATAGTTTAAGTTAAGCTACTCAAACTATGCAAATTGCATTTTTGAAAATAAAAATACATCTGAAAACAGCAATATTGCAGAGTTATATAGTTTAACTGGGCATACCTACGGTATTATTATTAGTGTTTTCATCATTTAAATCAACTGCAGTGCCAGTTACAATAACTTCTTTCCATGTAGTGGCAATATAATTTGAATATTTTTAAGTCAGCAATTTTTGTAATTTATAGCCACGAAGAAACATTTTATGTGTGTTTGTGAATAGGTGTGTATAAATTACACATAAGATTTATATGATTATGATAATCAACAGATCCTTATCTATAGTACTCTGGTTTTCTAAAGATAGAACATTAATTGTCACTAAACAGCACCTTATGCATACAAAAGAAGGATAAGTTAGTAAGCTTTAAGATTCTATGATGAAAAGTGCTGTATATGGCACAATATAATATTTATAAAGACCAAACCTCTTTTTCATGTACAAGGCTGGAAAGCTATTGCTTCAAGTTTGTAAAGACTAACAAGAAATAATAATTTCCCAAGAAAATAGGATGCCATGTAATAGACTCTTAATATATAAATATATAAATATAAATGTGAATGAGAATTTATTTTGCTCAACAAATTGAACCTTTCCAGTTACCCATCAAATCTGCTTATCTTCTTCTTTAGCTAGTTTAGTGTGTAATTTAGAATATTTTAAAGTTATTATTCAATTGTTATATATATTGTGCTTCACAAATTTACTTTGAATCAACACTTTCTCATTACTGTTTCTTTTATTAATTAGTTAAATATGCTAGGCACATATACATAAAAAATAAAACAAACAAACAAAATAATAACAGCCCTATCTGGTCAGTTTTGAGTCCTCTGAAGAGTCATTAGAATAAGAACAAGAATATCTTAGGGAGAAGAAGAATATCTTAGGCTCTCCCTGGCCATGTAAAGGGTTAAAGCACAACACTATGAAGCTTTCCACAACTCCTGAAGCACAAATTCAATCCCAGGCCAGAAAGTGACCCACATATCCTGGAAGACCTCTCCTGACCCACCCTCTGCTCCTCTTAGAAGTGTATTTCAGTAAATCTGCCTGTTCTTCTTTCCTCTCTGTCTCAAGTGAAATAACTCATCCTCTTCCTCACCCATCCCACCTCTACCCATCTCTGGCTGGTACCCCAGTTCCTATATATAAACAAATGAATGAATGAATAAATAAATAAATCTTAAAAAAAAAGAACAAGAATATCTCAAGGTGCTTGACTTAAGTCAAAACAACATGAATTTTAACCTGTGGCTAATATTATAAAAGTTCAAGAGAATTGTAAGTGCCAAAATAATAATCATTGCCAATGTGCTTTCACCAAAATCTTGAATGAATCTACAAACTTGATTAATGAGTTTCTATTTACTTTAACAGGTTTTTATCTCCCTTATCAGAAGTAAAACAATGGTTTGTTTTATTTTCTAATGTCTTCTAAAGTCATTTGGCAAAAATATATTTCTTAAATTCCAATTTTCTAATTTTACACAAAATATGGTTGTTTTGGGGATTATTTCCTGCAGTCATTTTATATAGGATGTTGGCTTCTTTTATAAACGTGTTTGGCTTCTGGTATATGGTCCACTGTTAGAGATTGTAAGGCACACTCACTATTAATCAGCTGTATTTGTATTTGCCAACTTGGCTATTTCTTTGTCTCCTTGCTGTCCCTTGCCATTGCCCATAATGCTCAATCTTGTTATATAAGCAAATGTTAGATATGACATACTAGTGACAAACAATCTCAATGTTAAGTTTGAATGCATTATTTCATTCTCAGTGGTATTTAAGACAACTAGAAAAGGAATGTTGGTTGCCTTAGGTGATCTGAGCAATATGAGGAAGCACTTTGATTCCATAAATATTGTAGAACACTTTACCTCAAACTTGAAGGATACTCATTTCACATTTACATGTCATCTTCACCACAGTGTATCATAGTGGGTCATATAGAAAAAGGATGTTTCAATGTACATAAGATTATTTAAATTACTTTTAGTATGTCCTCAAATAAAAAGGGCATTAAATTACAACCACCACAACAGCTACCAGAAGCCAATTATAGATTGACATATGATGAATAGATACATGCATAGATGATAGATGGAATATGACAAGTGGGTAGATCGATGAGAGAAAGTGTGTGCTAAGAGTTCCCATTATAATTCCAATGTGTGAGGTTTTCTTCCTGTATCAGCTAGCAGTTCTCTGACAACTTTTGGGTGCCCTACTATCAAAATCAAATTCCAAAAGGGTAAGGGTTCAGTCCTAAAAAAACTGCCTAAAATTTCAGATACCAAACCTTACTCCAGGTTACAATATGTGCTTCTAAATAACTGAAAATAAACCAGAGGTTTTTAAAACTTCCTCCTGGGTTCAATTAATGTATTAAGTGAATCACAGAATGAGAGAAATCAGCATATGAGTTAACAAACAGATAAAGAGTTACATCTGAAAGGTCCTGAACAAAAAGGACTCTTGGAATTTGGGGCTTTTCACATTGACAGGAGGAAGAACTTTGATTCAAAAACCTAGAAGCTCATCTCAAACCTGCTCCTTTTCAGTTTTTTTTTTTTAAGGCTTTATTATAGAAGCATGGTTGATTAAATCATTAACCATTGGTGATTAATTCAGATTGATTCAACCTCCAGCTCCACTTCCTTGCCCAGAAATCATGGAGAAGGACTGAAAATTACACCTTCTATTTATGGTTGGTTTCCCTGGAAACCTACCTCCTCCTCAACTTTAAAAGTCACATCATTAGCATAGTTGTGGTCCAAAGGGGTTCGTTATGAATAACAATATACCCATTTTAGTTTTCTAACTCTCTGAATTATCAGAACACATAGGCAAGAGACCAAATATTATAACACTATATGTCCCCATTTTTATTTCACTCAAGAAATGCAAAGATTTATGGGATAGGTAAACCAGAAGCCCTGGATGAACATAAACATACATGCACATAAATCACAATATTACAAGAGGAATAGTGATAATTTATATCACAGGAATCTCAACTCTCTAGAAATGAAATATAATCCATAGGTCAAAAGAAAGTTAGGATGAATTAGAAAATATTTCAAAGTAAATATTAGCAAGCATACAATGTAAGATATTTTTGCAATGTGTAGTATATATGATATTTTTAGTATTCTAGAACAATGTTATGGCAAAAATGCTACTGAAATATATTCTCCGTTGTCTCTGGGATCTTGGTTTCTTTTTTGTGACCGGCTTTAGCACTCACAATATGTGGCCACTGTTTCTCTTTCATTTTATATGTATCCGATCTATTTCCCAAATGTATTTTGTTGTTGTTGTTAGCAGCTACAACTACTCTTGCTCATTCAGTAATTAAAATTTAAAACTTCCATATTTAGCATCTAAAATTTTGAAACCTAGTATAATATCATTTGTAAAAAGAAGACTAACTGAACTAAGTGGTAACTGTTCCAGTCGTCTCAAACTTTAGCAAAATTCAAAAATACTTAAGAGTAGTTAGTTATACTCCTCTGTTTTATTCTCAGACTAGTAGAGCAAACGAGTGAACATCAGAAATGTTACTAAGAGAAAAAGAACACATTGAATTATATACATAAGGATAATTGAAATGTTTCGAACTTTTAGACTTAATATAAAAGACAGATGTTTATTCTTGAATTATTGAATGGGATAGGGTACTTGGGTGTCATGAAACAAGAGGTAATGGTGACATGCATTAACAAATGTCTAATGCAAAATGTGAAATATCTTGATCTCAATGACTCTTCCATTAGATTGTACTTTATTTTCTTTGAAACTAATTACCAATTACTTATTTTTATTATATATAATATAAACATAT
>NW_004567104.1:4298387-4301657 GCF_000260355.1 Condylura cristata
TTTTTTTTATCTCAATTGTAATTCTCATGGATTTCCACCATCACTTCATCCCTGTACCATCACCACAGTGCTGCATTTTCTCCTTGTTTCAGTTTTGATCCTGTTCCCTTCTCCTCCATAGAATGTCTCTGGCTTATAGCTGTTAGTTGATTTTTTGTTTTTACTTTATAGATTAAATTTTTGTGTAAGGGATAAGAAACCAATTATTCATTTTATAAAATTATCCAAGAATACTATAATTTATTTTTTATTCTTAACATGCAAGATTATTTTTTCTTAATACATACCATTTATTACCACAGACTTAACGTGCAGAAACATTGAAATCTTATTTGTAATTTAGCTATATTTTGTTATAACTTTGAATAAAGTCACTTTCTCTTTTATGAAAGTATCATTGGTCTACAATTCTATATAAGATACAGAGGTATAGCATAACATGTCTCTCAGACTTACTAGCATATATCATACTGTATTAAGTTAGTTAGATAAATGTTTTAACTTAATCTAATGTGAATGTACAACTTCCTAATGGTGTTTCATAATTAACTACAAAAGGTTAACACATTTATTTGAAAAGTAACTAAAAATCAATTTACAGATAAATCAATATGGATTCCTTTTATAGTATATATATGAAATATTTTACAAAGGTGTAATTTCACTATTGTCAACTAAAAACAGTGAGAACAATTTTCCCCATTCCTTGATTTATTTTTCCTAGGATAACAGATAAATACATTACCATCAAAGAGACTGACAAAAAATCAAATTCCAAATGCCAAGTTTAATAATAACACAGATCCTGTATACATGAGAGAAGCCCAGTGAGTAGAGTTACTCTATAAAGTGGCTTGAGCCAAGTTTATTATTTATATTCAGTTAAATATGAAGGATGTTGGGAGAAAGTAAAGACTTGGTAAGTTACCACAAAAAGTGTTTCAAACAAGAGCATGGTCTTTATGCAGGTATAATTTCCTGCCTTTCCCACTGATAAAAGCTTAAGAGATATATTCTTTCCAGTACAATGAACATGACATTTACAAAAGAAGTTATTACATTATAAGAGGTAAAAGTTATTTCTACTTAAATATTGATTATAAAAAGGCAACATCTACTAGCTTTTAAGTTATCTCTTATAAGGGGTATTTTGGTGCAGTAGTTTTTGCCCCCCTAAGAAACTCTCTTCAGGGAACTCCCTGGTGGCACAAGGGGTTAACCAGTAACACTGTGAAGCTATCCATAGCCACTGAAGCATGAGTTTGATCCTCAGTCAAGGAAGTGACCCACATGGCATGACAGACCTCTCCTGATTTGATCTGCCCACTTCTCCTTTCAGCAATGTATTCCAGTCAATCTGTCTGCTCTGTTTTCCACACTGTCTTTGGTGAATCCTTTCACTCTGTCCCTAGAACAGTACCTCTGGCCTGTGCCCTAGTTCCTGTATGCATGAATAAATAAATAAAATTTAAAATGTATTAAAAATAAAAACTAGATAATCAAATAAAATCAATGATTGTAAAATATAAAGACTTCAGTAATCGGTGCTAGGAAACTGTATAGTGACATGTGAAGAAAAAAAGAAATGAGAACACTCAACTATAAATAAGATATCAGCTCTAAATGGATTAAAAAAATAGATGTAAGATATGAAATCATAAAATAATAGAAGAAACACTGAAAAATACTTTTTGACACAAACATCAGTGGAGTCTTTGAAGAGTCATCTCTAACAAAGTCAAACAAAAGAGAATGTAAACAATTTGGACTGTATCACACTAAAATGTTTCTGTAAGATGAAAGAAACCATAACTAAAACAAATATGCATCTGACTAAATGGAATAATATATTTGTGTACCATACATCTCACAAGGAACTGATGTAAAATATCTACAAAAATATCATACAACTACACAATAGCAGAATCAAAATTTTAAAAAAGGTACAATAGCTAAATAGGCATTTATACAGAAAAGACTTAAAGGAGCCAAATTACAACAAAAACAAAGTTTATCATCATTTAGTTTAAGGGAAATGCAAATCAAATCTATATTAAATAAAATCTCACACCTGGGAAACTGATCCATATTAAAAAGCTCAGAAACTACATGTACTGGTGAGGATATGTAGAATAATGAACCCACTTATGCTACTAATGAGAAGGTGAACTGCTCCAGACCCTATTGGAAGAAATATGGATATGCCATATTACCCAGAAAGCCCAATTCTAGGTATCTACTTTATGAAATCAGATACACTGTTTTGAAACAAAATATGTACTTCTATATTTATTAAAACACTATTTATAGCAGCTAATTATGGATGCAACCTAATTGTTCAATAATAGCAGGTGGATCAAGAAGGTGTGGTATATACTCTTAATGGAATGCTACCCAGTGATCAAATAATATATATTATTTTCATATGGGAAAACATGGATGGTGCTGAAAGGGATTATGTTAAACAAAATAAACCAAAGGGAGTAAACTAAATACCAGATAGATTCAAAACAAAGTATCAGACAAAGACAAAACATTGAAAATTAACCAAAGAAATGAGGCATCTTGGGGTTGGGTCTGGGATAAAGGGGCAAGGACAGTATAGCAAGACAAAAATGGGCTATCACTGAGGTCACTGGGTGTTTTGATGGTGGCTGTGCTTATGGTATTTACACCTTAAGACAGAGATCCAAAAAGTACTAAGAATGCAAATATATAGTACTTTAATAAAAAGTATAACATATTTTTATTGTTAAATCTGTACCAGTTTTCTTGTTAGTATTGAAATATGCTTAGGAGGTGTCTTTACCTATTGCATATTATTTAGAGGTATGGGATCACAGTTTTCATGTGCACGTTACCAAACCACATCCATCACTAAGAACCCTCATTCACCAATTCACAGTGCCCTGTGCCCACTTTATTTTCCCTTCACCTCTTATAATCTCAATTCTACAATCAGATTTCAGAATTTGGTATAGGTTTGATTTTATATGATTATTATTATTTCATTTTGTTTATTTGTTTCTCTATGATCCACAAATAAGTGACCCCATCCAGAATTTTCCTTTCTTCTAACATTCTATAAAGTAATATCTCTTCTAGATCCAACCATCTATATATATATAGATATCTACCTAACTATGTATCTATATCTATGTATCTATATCTATCAATCAATCTATCAATCTATCTATCTATCTATCTATCTATCTATCTATCTATCTATCTATCTATCTATCTATCTATCTATCTATCTATCTATCTATC
>NW_004567104.1:4301757-4313370 GCF_000260355.1 Condylura cristata
ATCTATCTATCTATCTATCTATCTATCTATCTATCTATCTATCTATCTATCTATCTATCTATCTATCTATCTATCTATTTTTATGCCTGACTATCATTCCATTATACCACATCTTCCTAGTCTACTCCACTGTCTTTGGCTGCTTAGGTATTGGGTTGTTTCTACAGCTTGGCTATTATAAATAGTGCTGCAATGAACTTAAAAGTTCATCATTCCTTCAAATTATACCTTTGCCTTTTTCACATACATGCCTAGAAATGGAATCACTGGATTTTGAAATAGGTCTATTTCAAAATTGTTTTTGAGAAATTTTCAAGATTTTTTTTTTATATATAAAGCAGGGTTAATCTATATTTCCACCAAAATTATAGGAGGATTTCTCTCCTATTCCCTTGCTAACATTTATTGTTATTTGTTTGTTTGTTAATTATATGGGTCATTTTCTCACTGAAGTGAACTAGCATCTTATCGAGGTTTTGATTGTATTTCCCTAAAAATAAGTGATGATAATTGTTGTTTCATGGGCATGTTGTACATATTTATGTCTGTACTTAATTTAGCATGGAAATGTTACTTCAGAAAATATGATATTCCCCTATTTCATTAGTTGGTTTCTTAAAATGCAATTCTGTTCTATTAACTCATCAATGTTTGATTAGCTGTCTTTGAAAAATTTAAACTTCAATAAAGACTTGCCAATAAAGGCAAATTTTCCTAACTTTTCTTCTAGATCATTACTTATGTATTTTGAACATAATGTCACCATGTGAGAAATTATTTTCCAACTACGAAAATTCAGAATTTCCTTTTGATTTCTTAATTTCATAACTAAATTTCAGTTTTGGTCTTTATTAAAATCTTAAAACAGATCATACTTTTCTCTAAAGCATTAAGAAAACTGTTAATATCTATATAAACATTATTTCCTGTTTTGCAATTACTGAGAGATGATTATTGAAAAAAAAAATAATTGTTACAATCATACTTTTTTCCCCCTTTACTTTATTCAAAGAAACTAATGTTTGCTGAGTAACAATATAGAAAAAGTAAAGTTTAGTATTTTGGTATGATTTTATGGGAAGGAAATTAATTTCTGTTTGGCATAAAAATGGATCTCTGGAATATATTTTCAGAGACAAATACATCATTTTTTTTTTTTAAGATTTATTTATTTGTGCATACAGAACTGGAGTACAGGCCAGAGACTCAGGGGCGGCGAAAGACTTCACCAGAGACAGTGGGGAGCAGAACAGGCAGATCAACGAAGTACACTGCTGAGGGGAGCAGTGGGCGGGTCAGGAGAGGTCTGCCACGCCATGTGGTCACCTCCGGGGCAGATGGGAATCTAACTCATGGGGAAGTGGTTTCAGCTTCTTAGTGCAGTGCTTTAATACTCTGCGCCACCAGGGAGGGCCAAATAAATCATTTTTATATTGATATCTTATAATTAAGAAAGACTGCAGTGTTGGTTCAACTAATAGAAAGCACAGTAAAGTGTTATAAAATCACTCAGAAAGAATAATCAAAGAAAATATTTGGAAAAAAATAAATGAATAAAAAAACTAAACTACTGAACAAAAAATAGAAAATTAAGCTTTATCTAAATAATGAAAGATTCAGAATATCAATAGCTTAATACATTAGAAAAAACAAAAACAAACAAACAAAAAAATCTGTGAATGTTTTGAGAGCATCAGAGGCCAAACAGTGGATTGAATCAGTGTCTTCAATATGCTGATACAAAATCATGGTGTGGCAGACCCACTGCTCCCTTGGGCAGTGTATTTCAGTAGGTATCTCAGTAGGTCTTTCTGTTCTGCTCCCTACTCTGTCTCTGGTGAATTATCTCACCCCCACCCAACACCTCTGGCCTGTATCCTGGTTCTTGTATGCATAAATTAATATTTTTAAAAGCTATATCCATGTATGCATACAGAACTGGGGGTACAGGCCAGAGTTGTGGGGGTGGTGAGAAGATTTGCCAGAGAGAGAGTGGGGAGCAAACAGACAGACTGATGAAGTATATTGCTGAGGGGAGCAGGTGTTGGGATAGTAGAGGTCTGCCTCGCCATGTGGATCACCTGCTGGGCCAGGGATTAAATTTGCACTGAGGCAGCTACTGCTCACATGCAGTACTGTGTCCTAACCCATTGTGACAATAGGGAGGGGCTATATATATATATATATAATATAATGGGCATCTTAGAAACTTGGGGAAGGAACAAGAAAACATTTTGATTATATAAATTCAGTGAGATACCCTAAGCCACACAGCAATATTATTACCAAGATTATCATTTAAGGTGGTTGTTGTGGGAAAAAAAAAAAAAAGGAAATCTATAAAAGGTACTCTCATCAGACATACAGATGACTTACCAGAAGAACTTTACAAGCGATGAGAAGATGCATTGAGATTTTCAAAGTGCAGCACTGGAGGGGCAGGAATCTGGGATTTCCCTTTAGGATAAGGAAACAGAATTGGAAATAGAATAATCATGTTACAGACCTTATGAACCAATCAATTTTGAGCTTTCATCATTTCCATTCAATATTTTGACTCCATTGAAAAATCAAAGTTGTGTTTAGCTGGCACCAAACAGTTAGCATTACAAATGGCCCCATCAGGTTTGAAACACAGATACCATAAGTGAAATATATAAACAGGGCAGATACCAGTTTATATTAATTCACTGAATAACTTCATAATAAAAAGGATTTAATCAACAACCTTCAAAGAGGGTTCATTGAACTCACAAACAGGTTTGTCAGGAGACCTCACAACATTTAAGACCTTTGTAGACTTTGAAACTTCTGCAGACCTTCATAGACTTTGAGAAAATCATAGATTCCCAGACCTCTGTAGACCTTTGGAGAAAACTATGTATGTGTTGGCCCTGCCTCTGATGGTCTGAAGAAAGCATCACAGACAGACATGGGTCAGGTGTCCCTAAAAGAGCTCTTTGCCATTGGCTATTTTCAATAGCTCACAAATAGCTATAACACTGGTATCTTGGTACCACCTCTTGATGAATGGTGTTAACCAGTAGTGCTAGCCAACAATGACCAGAAATGATGACCAGAGACTAGCACTTTGTGTTAGATTACCTCTGAGAACAGTTTACCAATTCTCATCCTCTGGCATTGCTTCCTGGTGCCTCCAGTACCACTGAACCAGCATCTGATATTGCCCCAACCAACCTTCAGAGTATTGCTGAGGGCTACTACAATGTCATCTCAGCAGGCCCACACATGGTTCCCCTCAGTTGCCATCATGAGGTAGATTCTGGTTCACTACTTTCCAGTGTGCCACCAGCTCCAGGCTCTTGTCAAAGGGCCAGCATCTTTATGCATGAGTGCCTTAGTTTGGCATTACTGGAAAATGTAGACACTAACCGGGTTGAGACTTCTGGTCATCTATAGCCCAAGAAACTCTTTTTCCCCAATCACCCCTTTGTTAGTAAATGCCATTATTGTCACATCCTAAGCATGATTCATGTCTTGCAATTGTGAGTGCATGAGTGAGAATACAGAAGCAGTGATCTGTCTCCCTGCCTTGGCATTGTTTTAATAACTCTGTTCATCTGTTTACAGAGGGTTAATACCATGAGCTAGGACTAGGTGGCCTAGATCCTCACCTAGTAATAGTAGGGATTTGAGGGGAAAAAATGATTAACCTCAGTTGTCCATAAAAGAATGGTAAGAATATAAAAACAAAGTTGCATGAGTTATATCTCAGAAATTATGAATTTTCAATACAAATTTTAAATGATTTATTGATCTCAGAAACTTTAGAGTGCTTTTATTGATGAAACAAAAATGATAGTGGCCATTAACTTGTGAAACAATGAAAATGATGCATGAAAGGGAGGAAAAGGGTACGATGCATCATTCTCATTATTAATGAATGTTAATATATGACTTTGAGACAGTGACCTATCAAGAACATCAAGTATTATTTCATAATATAAGTCTCTCTGAATTTCTATGGACTATATACAAAGCCAAATGATAAACCAAGATTGCTATAATGAGAGTCTATATTCTAGATTGTATTAGAATTAAAATATTTATTCCATACAACTGAACTTAAAGAGGTTCCTTGTAGATAATGGATGCATAATAGGAAAACCAATTTATAGTAATATAATAGTCTATTTTTACATAATTGTGTGCCTTTTTCCATCTCAGTTGTAATCCCTGTGGTCTTCCCACTACCAAATGACCTGTGTGCCATCACCATAGTCCAGTGCATTACCTTCCCCCCACCATTGGAAAACTATTTTTTTAATACATGCATTTTTGGAATATTGTAGCTACAAAAAAAAAGCAAAATGAATGCTAAATAAAAAATTTAGATAACTTAATTGACTTGTCCATTATGTGAACTACTGAGTATGTAGATTATATAAATATTAATAGCAAACACTTCATAAATTAAAATCATATTATCGACATTTAGATTCATTTTCCCTTTAGAGGTAATAATGACAAGAATTTAATGACTACTAAAAATTAGTTCATATAAACCCACTTTAGTATATCAAATATAACAATTCACCATATTTTACTGAATTTCTATTAAAATAAATTTATCCTATCAATACGTATATACTGCATATACTCTAATATATACCAACTTAATATGTTAAGTTTATATAAGATAAATATTAAATTAATTTTATTCATCTGATTTCTGCATTTATGTACTTCAACCATGAGATTATATGTGTGTATCTGTACATTTTTTAGCTCAATGAGTAACATATTAAATTGAAAATATTTTACATTCAGTTCATGAAAATACCATAATTCTGTGTGCGCCAACAGGTAGTTCTATACTCAAATTCTGAATCTTGTCAAGTGTCTGTATTCTCATTTCAATCTGAGAGCCAGTTTTTTGTTGCTGTTAGTTTTGTCTAACCTAATACATAGTAAATCCACTTCAGGCTATTTGTATCAAGGACTATTTTCTCTTACCATGATACTTAGTATCAATATATGAGGAGATATTTCAGAGGAGAAGAAAGGAGAATGATTGTCCAGAAGATTTTAAGAAGTGTAGAGTAAATATATTAAAAAAAAAAATAGAAAGTCATTTGGAGCCAGAAAATAGAGAACAACTTCTATTATCCTAGAAAATAAGAAACATATTATGGCAATGTAGGTCTAAATTTAATTAAACATTAATAAGTACATTTCATTTTAAAATGTAGCTATATAAGACACTATTAAACATAATAACAAAGAGATCGTGATCTATTCTACTAATTGAACTGAAATAAGCAGTAATTATTTATTTTCTCACAGAAAAACTATATATAAGGATATAAGATTCATTTAGTTGTAGACTCATGATAGCTTTTTGACACCTAGGTATGAATTAGAACAATTAATGTTGGTAGTAATACTAATTGAATAATAATATTTTCTAGTAAAACAATAGAAATTTTGCATGATCTCAAAAATCCTTTCAAGAAAGTCCCTTCAACAAATGTAATCAGGACATCTGGACAGCCACATGAATGCTGAAACTAGGTTGTAATATAACACCACATATAAATCTAATTTAAAATGGATTTAAGACTTGGGTGTGAAAAATACATAAACATAAGCAACATCTATTATAATATCAGCCTCAAGTATCTTTGGGAACACAACTCCAAAAACAAAGGAAACGGAAGCAAAAATAAACAAATAGGACTGCATCAAGAGAGTTTCTGCTGTCATCCACAAGAAAAAAGCTTATTGATAGAATATATTTCTGTTCCATACATTATACATTTTATTTTTATGTATGGTATTAAGTATATATGCATATGTCATATGCATATGCATTTTTAAATAAATAACTCATAGGCCCCCAACATCAAAAAATCATAAAATTCCATCAAAACCTAGCAGAATATTTCAGTAGACACTTCCACAAAGGATAGAAGCAGATGACCAACAGGCAATTAAAAATAAATCATTATTACTCATTATTAGGGAAATGCAAATCAAAACTACAATTAAATACCATTACAGATCTGGGAGAAAAGTCTGTATTTAAAAAAAAATAGTAAATATTTGGTAAGGGTTTGGAGAAAAAGGAACTCTCATATTTTGTTGGTGGAAATGTTAGTTGGTAGACCGATTTGAAAGCATAAAGTGTCCTCAAAATTAAAATAAATAAATAAAACACTCTAATTGTTTTTCTAGGAATTCATCACAAAAATATGAAAATGCTAATTCAACAAAACATATGAACTCCTATATTTATAATAGTCACTATATGGAAACAATCAAAGAGTCCTTTGGCAGGTGGTTGGAAAAGGAAGTTGTGGTATATGTATGCACAATGGAATCAATTTTACTATAAAAAGATGGGTGTTATACCAATCAGAACCTGGATGGGATTTGAGGGTAAGATATTAAGTGAAATATGTTAAGAGTTGACATATAAATACAAAATGAATGGAATATAAATGGAACATAAAATAACAAAGAGAAATAAAACAAAATGAAACCTTGTTTCTCACAACAAAATTGAAGTTACTGTGGAAGGGGACAAGGATAGGAACAAATATAAACATGGATCCTGTGGAGGGTTGTTAGTTTGGCTGGGAGTTGTATGACAAAATATATTTAAAAGTGTATACTTGTACATAAAAGTCATGCACAATATGTCAATCAATAAAATGTATAGTGATACAATGAAAATTAAAATCTAAATTAATCATTATTAGTAACATACTTTCTACTTTTTGAAATGGAAATCTAGAAGCAAAGTTGTTAGATTTTATGAAAAACTGTTATTGTTATTTATTTGAGGAATGTCATACTGTTTGCATAGAAGCTGCTGCCTCAATGTACATCTGCACTGACATAATAGTATCCATTTTTATTTATAAATTCAACACTTGTATCTACTCTTTTTATATAGACCCAAATATATGATATATGATTTATATATCATAAATACATGATATATGGTTTAAACTTCATTTTAATTTGAATCTATATAATAACTAGTGATTATGAACATTTAATATTCCTGTTAATCAACCTAATACCTTCTTTGTAGAAGTGTCCATTTAAAAGTTTTTTTTTTTAAGATTTATTTATTTGTGCATACAGACCTGGGGTACAAACCAGAGGTGCAGGGACAATAAGAGGATTCACCAGAGACAGAGTGGGGAGCAGAACAGGCAAATCATTGAAGTACACTGCTGAGAGGAGCAGCGGTGGGCCAGGAGAGGTCTGCCATGCCAAGTGGGTCAAATCCAGGGCAGGCAGGAATAAAACTAAGGCGGAAGTGGCTTTAGCTTCTTAGTGCTAAACCAGGGAGGGCCAAATCTCAATTTTATTTAGCTGTTTTCTCTTCATTGGGCTGTGTCAGTTCTTTACCTATTTTGGTTAATAACTACTTTTTGGATGCATGTTATGCAAGTAGTTTCTCCTCTCAATAGGATGTTTTTTTTTTTTTTTTCGGGGTTATACTTTTGTTTGTTTGTTCCTTTTTTATTATTATTATTATTTTTAGGTATGCAGACGGTTTTTAGAATGATGTACTCAATTTGGTACAAGATAGCCCAGAGTGGACTGGGCCGCCTGTATGTGGGGCCTCACCAGCAAACTCACAATTCAGTTATACTGCAGGTACACACAGAAGGGTCAATGACAGGTTTATTTACAAAAGGGGAAAGGAATAGGAAAAAAACCCAGGGAAAGAGAGCGGGATAAAAAGTAACTGGAATACCTTACCAGCTTAGCTGACTGAAAACACCAAGTCACACGGTCCAGAGAGTCGTTTCCCAAGCAAGAGAGCGAGAGATGCAATTGCGCCCTATTTATCCCCCAAGTGTCCCAGAATTCCTGCTAGCTACGCCATTGGGTCCTCGCAGTTCTCTCCCTGGTGCTGCTGGGAGTTGTAGTTCCCAATCACTAGAGTAGGGAGTAGGGTCTAGAAAGCTGGAGTAGGGGGTGGAGTCCATAAGACTCTGCAGAGTTCTTTTAGGACATCCTTCCCCTTAATAAATTGTTTGTTGGTTGTTATATTTTATTTTTCTAGCACCGGCTTTAAAGGTACTTTTGTATTTAATTGTATACTTTGTCTCCTTTATTGCAAATCAACATACCATAAATGTGTGAGTTTTGTGGATATTCTCACAATCACATTCCACTGGTCATATTTTGTTTATTTGTTTCGAGTACCATATGTTATACACCTGTACCAGGTTAGGCAGTTTCACTGATGATTCCAGCAAATAGAAAGGGGATCTTGGAGCTTTAGGTATATCTGACTTGCCTTTAATGATAAAGCAAGGAATGACTACAAAGGTAGACCAGCAGGTAGGCAGCAACTGAGCCTTCTACCCTTTCCTCCCTTTATACTGCTTTGTGCCCATAGTCACATAGTTAATACATCATTGCAGTGTAAGACACTTTTCAAAGTTATGGGGCATCTATTGTTTACTAGATATGGAAGGGGAAGAAGAACCTGAGTTATTCAATGTTCTTTATTTCCACTCTCTCAGGGTTTTGTTTATTTTTTGCCAATCTATGTATCATGCATCTACAAGTTTCCCTTGGAGAGAACTCTGGTATAGTGTGCCCATAGAACTTTCCCTAAGGCCTGCCCCACAGGGGATGATGCATGCCAGTTCAGTGATTTAAGCCCCATGTGGAAGTCTACAGTGTCAGGCTCCTGCACACAGCCCAGCTGTCAGTACCACAAGAGGTGATGATTCATGGGGCACCACCACTCATACCAGTTGTAGGTAAGCCCATTTACTGCTCTGTATTGTCCTATTTCAAATGAATCAGTGTCTCTGTACTAAGTCAGTTCTGCACAATGCTGACTGGCCCTGGCTTGATCTACCCATGTACCAGGCCATGTTTGGGATCAGTGCCCATGTCTTGTAAGGACTGGCCTCAGGTTTTGTTTCCTCACAACCCGATGAAGATAGTTCATGTTGACACATGTCATTGGACAAAGCACCACTTGCAACTCTGCCCATAGGGACTAGTGGAAAGAGTGTTGTTCCATTGCAGGTGTGGCCCTCCTATTGCCAAAGCATGTGTCTGAGCAGTCCTGCTATGGGGCTTCATTGCACACAGTTCAATGGGAAGTCCATATCACATTGGGTTGTGAATTGGGTTGGGATGTGAACTGGGTTGCTTGTGGGTCCTCACCTGTGTGCTCAAGATTTCATTGTAGACACAAACAAATAGGTTAATAATGTGTTTTTTTACAAGGGGAAAGAAAATAAACAACTCAGAAAAAGAGAGAGAATAAGTTAATTAATGTGCCCAACCAGTTCTGTTGAGCTGAAACCCTAATAGTACACTGAAAGCTGATGAATAGCTAAACTACAAGATGCCAGCCATGAAGCCAAATACTCCCCTCAGTCCAACACAACCAAGTTTATATCCCAAACCCAAAATGGCTGCTTAATTCCACCCTTCGGTCCTAGTAGTCTTCCCTTTGGTGTTGCTGGGATTTGTAGTTTTATCAAACATGGCTGCTTATTTCCACCCTCTGCTCTAAGTAACCCTCCTTTGCTGTGGCTGCGATTCATAGTCTCAGTGTCTGGAGTGGGTGTGGAGTCCACAAAAACAGTATCTGTAGAGTTTGTTGAGGACACCCTTTCTCCCTAACGTCCACACTAGTTCAGGAGCTCTACTGATAAATGTGACTGGAAGACAAGCATCTGGGCTGCCTGTCACCACTGAATGCCAATCAAGTAGATACAGTAATTGAATTTTTAAAGTGTGCTTTAACCAGACAGTTGGCAATCTGGAAGTTGAGGATGAACATCCTAAAGAAAAAAAAGTCTTAGCATGTCATTTCCAGCTGCCTTTTTATAGCAAGTTGAACAAAAGTATTTCAGCAGTAAGCAGTCTTCATCACTGCCAGGAAGTTGTGATACCCAGCCCCGGAGCTCCTTACCACCCTTTGACTGACCTCAGGATCATTCCAGTATGCTGAGGCTGGTCTTCGGATAGCACTGACTTCCCATCCTCCTCCAGAAATCCCCTTGTGCTGTAAAATTAACTCAGAGTAGACAGGCCATAGCAATATGTATGTGTAGATTTCCGACTTTAATAATTTGGTGCTCACCTGATCTCCTCCTCCCTAGCCCCTATAATTCATACTTTCAATAGCTAGTAATGCTGCATACTCTACAGCTAGCTACTTTTCAACCAAGGAATACTTAATCTCTGCCCCTTTCCAGAGATGGAACTACAGCTCACTGGGCTGGTCTTTAATTTGGAAGTAAATGAATAGATACACAGACAGGCAAGCAGGGAAACAGAAAGTTTGAAAGAAGAGTAGCAGAAGTAGCAGTAGGAAGGGGAACTTCCTAGTTCCCCTTATACTGTCATATGTGCAAGGTCACATGAGTGATACTTTTTATGCAGGCAAATAACTCTCAAAGTCATGGGCCATCTGTTGTTTACTAGATGTGGAAGGTAAAACAGGGCCTGAGTAATTCCATTCCCCTTACAGTTTGACATAGATGCCTTTATCATATTAATGTATGTTCCTTCTGTGGCCCACCCACATTGTATTAAGAGTTTTTAATAAATGAATGTTAGGTCTTGTCAGATTTTTATCTGCATCCATTAATATGATGATTTCTGACTTTCCTTTTACTGTTGTGGCATATTGTATTAATTGATCTGTTTATTTTGAACACCCTTGCTTGTCTATACTTTCTAATGTAGGTATTCATTTAAAAAATGAGCATTTAGGCCCTCCCTGGTAGCGCAGCGGGTTAAAGCACTGCTGAAAAGCTAAAGCCACTTCCAAATGAGTTCGATTCCTGCTTGCCCGGAGGTGATCACATGGCGTGGCAGACCTCTCCTGACGCGCCCACTGCTCCCCTCAGCAGTGTACTTTGTCAATCTGCCTGTTCTGCTCCCCACTCTGTCTCTGGTGAAGCTCTGGCCTGTACCCCAGTTCTGTATGTAAAAATAAATAAATCTTTAAAAAAAATGAGTATTTAGTATGTATAATGTATTCTCTGGAGATTTTAATTAAAACAAATTTTATTTTATCATATTTTGATACTTTTTAATATGGGACTCAAAAGCAAGTATATATTTTTTAAATACATCTGTTGATGTCAGAGAACTGTAATTGCAATCCTCTGATTGTCCCAAATTACGAAGAATTTTAGAGGTGTCTGTTTAGAAAAAGAGGATTCTTCATGGAAAAAGTACATTCCCTTAAACATTCCCTTTTTTATCACATAGATATTCCAAAAATTTATATTTTATGCTGATGTTAACACTATTCAATTATTCCCTACTTTCTCTGCTAGTGACAAAATATATTCTGCAGTTTCTTTGAAATCAAGAATATTCATGTGCCAAGTTACAATACTCAGATTCTTAAAAAAAAAAAAAAAAAAAACCTAGATCAGGCCATTTGCAGCAATCCTACCAAATGAAAAATCATGCTAAGCACAATAATTCAGAAAGAGAAAGTCAAAAATTTTATGGTTTCACTTATACATGGGAATATATATATATTTAAGATTTATTTGTATATGTATACAGAACTGGGGTACAGGACACAGGAGCAGTGGGGAGCACAATAGGCTGAGTGACAAAATACACTGCTGA
>NW_004567104.1:4314032-4325566 GCF_000260355.1 Condylura cristata
TATATATATATATGTATGTATGTATTTTAAAATCCTTATAGCCTGAATAGCTGTTCTTAAGGGATATCATTGATGTGATCACTGAGAAATGAATTAGAGATTTGTTTTTGTTGTATTAGTCTTTTCATTCAAACTGACTTTATACTGAAGAAATGAAACTGGGTAAAATGGTACTCTAATGTAGGCTAAAGCAATATATTGTCACATGTAAAATATGAACAAAGTATAAATGTGGGTGGACAATGTGATAAAAAATAAAAGAAAATATAAGGGTTTATTTCACTTTTTTCTTTTTTTTTTTTAAGCTATGTAAAGTCCTTTTTATCTTTCCAGTTAGGCCCGTACCAGTTGTGTGAAATACAAAAATTCCCTCCCAATTACTAGGATGCCTCTTTGTTTTGGTTAAGTTTTTTTTTTCTTTCTGTTAATCTTTTTTAATTTGATGTAATCCCAGCCATTTAGCTTTTCCTTTTTCTTTGATTTGCAGGATGAGTGTTTAAAGATGTTATAGAGATATATGTCTTATGTTATTTTGCCTATATTTTATTTTATATATTTAATGGATTCAGGACTTTAATTGTTCAGTTATTGTATCCATTTTAAGTTTATTGTTGTGCATGGTGTGAGGTAGTGATCTAGTTTCATTATTTTACAAGTGATGGTCCAGTTTTCCCAGCATCAATTATTGAGGAAACTTTCCTTTTTCCATTGCACATTCTTTGTCAAAAAGTAGTTGTCCATATATGTGTGGCTTTGTGTTTGGGCTCTTTATTCAGTTTTGTTCTTTTGTGTATCTACTTTTGTGTCAGTACCACAATGTTTTAATTATCATGGCTTTGCAATATAGTTTGAAATCTGGATCATTTGTTTGAGTCAGGAGATGTTTGGCTATTTGATTTTTTTTGATTTTTTTTTTTTTTGGATCCATGTCAATTTCAAATTTACCAGTCTTTGTTCTATTTCTTTGAAGAATGTTATTGAAATTTTTGTTGGAATAGTGTTATTATTTTGGTAGAATGACCATTTTTATAATTCTAATTCCTGCAATTCATGAACAGGAAACATCTTTCCATTTTCTTGTATCTTCTATTTCTCTTAACATTGCTTGATAATCTTCTTTATATAGGTCCTTCACCTCTTTTTTTAGGGTTATTCCAAAGTTTTGCATTTTTTTTTCTTTCAATTATAAAAGATATGTCTTTTCTTCATTTCTTCTTCAGGTTGGTTGTTTGTATGGAGGAAAGCTACTGACTTGTGAGTTGATCTTGTGTTGATTCTGCTTCTTTACTGAGCTCGTTGATTGTTTTGATTTGTTTTTCTGTGGAGTTTTTTAGGGCTTTCTATGTATCTTATCATATTGTCTGCAAAAGTAACAGTTTTACTACTTCTTTCCCAATTTAGATTTCTTGTATGTTTTTTCCTATGTTATAGCTCTGGTTAGGACTTCCAGTATTAATTGGGCAGTAGTACTTAAAAGATACTTCTCCAAAGATGAAATGAAAATGGCCAACAGACATAGGAAAATATGTTCATCAGCCCTCATAAACAGGGGAATGCAAATCAAAACCAAAATGAGTTACCACTTTACACATATGACACATGTTAAAATAAACAAATGTTGAATATGATGAAAAGAGGAAAATACTGCTAGTGGGAGTGCAAACAACTAGCCTAACTACTATGACAAGCTATATGGTTTCTTCAGATTATTAAAAATGGAGCAAACATATGACCAAGCAATTCCACTCCTTAGGATCTACTCCAAGGACATAGAAACATCAAGTGAAATGGACACCCACACCCCTATATTTATGGCAGCACTACTTATAATAGATAAGATTTAAAGAAACCCAAATACCCCAAAATAGATCACTGATCAAAAAAATATGTGGAACATATACACAATGCATTACTATTCAACAAAGAATAAATAATCTAATTATATCCATGGTGATATGTATGCAGCTAGAAGGATTGTTCAGTGATATAAGCCAGAAAAGAAAGAAAGAAAAAAATATATATACACATATATGTATGTACAAACATATATGTATACACACACATATGAATGAGTTCACTTATAGCAGGGATATAGAGGAGCCAAATAAGAAATAAGGGATTAGGGAAAATGATGACAATTAAAAAAAAAAAAACTAAACTATTCAGACAACCATAAATCAGAGATATTCTTCAGGTGAGGGAGAGGGTTCAAAACAAGGACAGGAAAAGAACAAGGGGCTGAGGTCAGGGTACATTGGCAATTTGTGGTGGAAATTCTACAGGGACTATACCCGATGTAAATTTATACAAATAAACACATTAAAGATAACAAACAATAAATATAGGGGACTACAGCTATTGGGATTTCAGTGTTTTAGAATCTTCAGTGATTCTGGGGCCAACCATTACTGTGCCCACCATCTTTATCTTCCAGAGGGCTGTTTATGGGCTTTGAAGGATATAGAAAGATTTCTAATAGCCAAACTCAGAGAGGAAAAGTTCAGAGGCTTTGCAAATAGCTAAGCAAATGAAACTATTCCCAGCTGAGTGAATTTAACTACTCTCAGTTGAGTGAATAAAACTATTCCCAGTTGAGTGAGTGAAACTATTCCCAGCTGAGTGAATGAAAGTATTCCCAGCTTTGCTGTTGTTACAGCCTGGAAGGGAAGAAAGAGATTCAGAGTTGGGTTCCTTGCTGAGCTGCATGATTGTGTACCATTTGTTGAACTGCTGAGGTTGCTGTTTTCAATGCTGATTGTCTGGTGCTGTGCTGGGGCATAATTGCAACTCTGGTGAGTGTCCCTGTAGAGTAATCTGTTATCTTTGTGAGGTGGAGCTTTCCTATATTCAGTCAGTCATTGACTCCAGTTACATAGTGATGGGAAGATGCCATCTTGGCAGCATTTTTGTGTAAGACTTTAAAACACCGGGCACTACTTCAGGTTAGGTAAATGACAATTTATGGCACACTTTTGTTTTAATTCGTTATTACCATATTTGCCAAGTAAATGGCATATTGTTATTTTGGGAGATTATTCCCTATATCCCTGAAAGAAAAATATAGACTGTGATATTTATCTTGGTCAAAAAATTGATATTTTTAATAGAACTAATATTTAGATGGTAAGCAGGGAATAATCACATATATTTTATTATAAAGAATTTTGGGCCCTCTCTGGTGGCACAGTGGGTTGGAGCACTGCACTGTGAAGTTAAGCCAAGTAGTGGCAGATTCAGTGAGAGTGCGATCCATGCCTTGGAAGGTGTCCCACATGATGAAGCAGACCTCTCCTGTCTCTCCCGCTGTTCCCCTCCCCTCAGCAGTGTTTGTTGATCTGCCTGTTTTGCTCTTCACTCTGTCTCTGGTGAATCTTCTCACAACCCCTGCACCTCTGGCATGTACCCCATTTCTGTATGCATAAATAAATACAATCTTGAAAAAAATCTTATTTTTCTTATTATTTTTCTAATACATTATATGTTGTATACTGTATTTGAAATTTGGGGTACATATGTACTCAGATAGACAAAGATCATATTTTGCCATGGAAACATTCATAAATTTTGAAGAGTTTGCAAAGTGGTTTGGTTTATTTTATATTATTTTTATTTTACAAGGTGTTAAATGTTTAGACCTCAGAAACTGAGTACGTGAATAACAAAATGTAGAGTCTTATGACTTGCAAGTCTTGAGAAAAAAAAAAGTTGCTTATGAATATGTAAACAAGATTGAACAACCACAGCATCCTTATAGTCTCACCAGATGTATTTTCAAAGGGCTTTTTGGGGCTCTTCATTTATGCTTTTCTTTTCTTTTCTTTTCTTTTATTTCCCACTGCCTGAAATATCAGGGACAGGGCAAATGATTATTTTACATAGTTTTCATCTGCATATGAAATATACATTAGATTTGTTCTAACTGAAAGTTTATTTCCTGGTCAATTTAATATAATCTGGGGTCTTAGCCTTAGTAACTTTATTTAACCTTCTAGATCACCGATATAAATAGGTAATGGAAGCTCAATTTAAATAGTCCATATGTTTTATAAGAACTCTTTCTAGGCAGTGTTCTTTTTTCTTAAATAATATTCAAGTAAAGGATGATTTTAAAATTTTAATAAGTACTGTCTTCCAGTCTGGGGAAAGCCTTTTAATTTGTTAACATAGTTCAGGGTGTTTTCTGTCTTTAGTCCATAAATTTTAATACATTAATATTTGTGGTATCAATCTTAACATGTTTATTCTTATCTTACAAAGTATTCTTTTATTACTTATTATTTTTATTACTTTTATTACTTATTATTTATTTATTATCTATTGTCATTGCATTTCAAGACATTAACAAATTTTTATTTGTTTAACGGGTAGAACTATTAACAAGTTAAAATAATCAATGCCATTCAAATGTTCAATTGTGATATATTTAATGAATAACATTTCCTGTATTTTACATGAACAATAGTATTTATCATACTTGAGGATACTTGAAGAGATTCTGCAATAATAAAAATGATTTGTGAATGGTTGTGGAACCAAGTTCAAGAGGGCTGTTTGTGACTGTGGATATAGTTTTTACTCTCTCACTATTTGTTGTCATGAAAATACAATTTATTCCTTCCTTTCAAAAATTATGTATGGGGACCTGTCTTGTGGCTTAAGGATTAAAGTCTTAGCACTATCAAGTTATCACCAGCCACTGCTGCAGGAGCTCTATCCCTGTCTAGGGAGTTGACCCACATAGTGCAACAGACTGCTCCTTGTCTGACCTGCTACTTCCCTCAGCAGTGTATTCCAGTAGATCCACCTCTTCTCCCTACTATGTCTATGGTCAATCTCCTCACCCCCCAACTCTGGCCTACACCCAGTTCTTGCATGTATAAATAAAAAAAAAATAATAATAATGTCTTTAAAGTAAAAAAAAAATATGTATGTGGATATAACATATTTTCTAGCATATTTGTTAATTTCTGGATAGTATTTTATTTCTCCCCTAGAGAGTAACCCCCATAATTCTCCCACCATGGCACCTGTGATTCATCACCAGTCTCTGTGGTCTACCCTTCCTTGTTTTGACCTATCTCCCTTTTCTTTTTTTTTTTTTTTTTTAAATTTTTTTATTTATTCATACAGAACTGGGGTACAGGCCAGAGATGCGGAGGGTGAGAGGATTCACCAGAGACAGAGTGGGGAGCAGAACAGACAGATCGATGAAGTACACTGCTGAGGGGAGCAGCGGGCGGGTCAGGAGAGATCTGCCAGCCATGTGGATCTCCTCCGGGGCAGGCGGGGATCGAACTCATGCGGAAGTGACTTAAGCTTCTTTGTGCTGCGCTTTAACCCACTGCGCCACCAGGGAGGGCCCCTTTTCTTTTCTTATCATATGCCTCCAATCTATGGTCAGTTTGCCAGTTTTTCTTCATGTTTTCTTGAAATTTGTTTATTTTTACTATAGCACACATAGAAGTAAAATAGTTTCTTAATTCAATGGGCAGTTAGATTGAGTTTTGAAGATATGTTCCTGATTTAGAGGAATAAACATGTGTCTCCACAGATGTATGTCACCATGCCACACCCACTATTAAAACACCCATATTCCTTTTCAATTTTCTTAAGATGGCTTCTGACCTCCTCCAGAATTACTGAACCAGTAAGAGTGAGTGCAGGAACCAATAGCACTGCTTTTTTTTTTTTTTTTAAGATTGATTTATTTGTGCATGCAGAACTTGGGTATAGGCCAGAAGCTCGGGGGCTGCGAGAGACTTCACCAAAGACAGAGTGGGGAACAGAAAAGGCAGATCGACGAAGTACACTGCTAAGGGGAGCAGTGGGCGGGTCAGGAGAGGTCTGCCGCGGACATGTGGTCACCTCTGGGGCAGCAGGAATCAAACTCATGTGAAAGTGGCTTTAGCTTCTAAGTGCAGTGCTTTAATCCACTGTGCCACCAGGGAGGGCCCAGCACTGTTTTTAGTGCTCTTGTCTTAAGCCCTATTCCAAGGGGAATTATTGGGTTTTATATTTGGAAATGAAAAAAAAAAAAATTAAGGGACCCATGAACATCATCTAAAATAAATACATATTCTCTCATTTTAAGATTGAAGGGAAAAGGAAGGAATACATATATAAATTTCAGCCTTTATTTTACCATGAAATAGAAATAAGATCATTTCTTATTGGATGGATCATTTAATTGTTCCGATGGTTATTGTCTTCTAGCTTATAATGTCCATTAGTAATTATATAAAATGTTAATTCATTAGGGTTCATTGTTTTTGTAATTATATTATAAAAATCTTTAGTACCTTTTAATTTTCATGTAGTTAATGAACAATTACTTTTTTTTTAGTTTTTAAATGGTAAACAAAATGTTTCTGCCTACAGAGACTGAACTAATAATCTTTTTGTATCAAGCATCTCTTTTATAGTGTCAACATCTTTACATTCATTTGTGTCTGTAATCATTGAGCATTCAAATACTTTGCTTATCTTATTGCTGTAATGGCCACATATATTTGGGTTCTAAGTAGTGCTTCAAATCAAATCCACTCTAAGATCATTTTCTCTTCTTCACTAGGACTTTCTCACTAACACTGAATTGTTATATGGCAATCAACCTGTAACATAGCAGACATGGCAACCTAGATTTATATAAAACTAACTTGTAAGGGGTATAATGCTCAATAAGAAATGGGATTTCAGGGTTACTTCTTTAATTTACTCCCTTTTTTCAATGTGAAATATTATTTTAAATTGTGTTATTTATAACCTTTTTATTGTGGAAATTTTTATTTATAACACTGCATATGATTTATGGGAATATAATTATATTACTTCAAATATGCTTGGCCACAACACTTTCAACACCAAAATTGATGTAATTCTCTACCATAGAAAATTGGATCTTCTCTTCCCTATTCTCCCCAGACCTCACCTTCCCTCTTTAATAACCTCAATTTCACAATTAGATTTCTAGGATTTATTTTGCTTTAGTTTGGTTTAATAGTTCCTGTATTTTTTGTTAATTTTGATTATATTACATAAACCCATGGTCCATGGTATTACAAGGGAAAAATCTCATTTTTTAATAGATGAGTAATATCCCATTGTGTATATATCCTACATCTATATAATCTACCCCTCTGAAATTTTTTGTTTGGCTAACGTAAATAACACTGTAATGAAAATAGAGATGCATATGTACATATCAATTCATATTTTTATATTTTTGGATATATACCTACAAATTGAATTTGTGAATTGATGTATCAAATGTTAATATTTTGAAAAAAATATCTGCAGGGTCCTTCCTGGTGGCAGCAGGTTATACCACAGCACTGAGAAGCTGAAGCCACTTCAGCATGAGTTCAACCCCACAAGCCCCGGAAGTGATTTACATGCTGAGGCTGATCTCTCCTGACCCGCCCGCTGCTCACCTCAGCAGTGTACTTGGACGATCTGCCCGATCTGCTCCCCACTCTGTCTCTGGTGAGTCCTCTCACAGCCCCTGCACCAGGCCTGGCCTGTACCCCAGTTCTGCATACACACAAAAAAATAAATCTTAATAAAAAAAAAATCTCTGCATTATTTTCCATAGGAACTGAACAACTCTGTATTTACAATAATAATGAGTGACAATTTGTTTTTCCCATATCCTGGATCACTTGTTTTCTTTGTCTTTCAATAAGGGCTGTGCCAAGGAATATTAGATGGTATTTTGTTTTAATTTGAATTCCCCTGATGACACATGATGTTGACCACATTTTTCATGACTGTTAACCATGTTTATGCCTTCTTTTAAAAAAGTGTCTAATGAACTATTTTGCCCAGTTTTATTGGGTTAGTTGTTTTCTTTTTGTGGTATGATTTTTTCATAGATTTTTGATATTAATCACTTGTTGAATATATGCTATGCAAATTTTATTATTCCTGCACCTTAAGATTTACTTTTATTTTAATGATAGATTATTTTGCTGTGTGGCAACATTTCATTTTAATGTCATAGCACTAACTTGAGTGTTTTTTTTGTTTGTTTGTTTTTGTTTGTTTTCCTTGGCTTAGGATCAAGTCTCTTAAGGCCATTATCTCTGTGTGTTTTGCCTATAACTTCTTCTATATATTTTATGATTTTAGATGCATTTAAGGCTTTATCCATTATGAGTTAATTTATGTTAATACTATCAAATACTGGTATATCCTTTTCATGTGCTTTTCCAGTTTTCAAAATACTGTTAGCTGAAGAGATTCCTTTTCTCATTGTATAGCTTGACATCAGTCAAAGATAATATTAAGGGAATAAACACTAAAAAGAGAAGAATCAAAGGAACATGTAGTACCTATTAATAATTTTCATGGACTGTGGCCATATCAAACATATAACCCACCTTATAATACTCTGAATTTCTTAATTCAAAAGTCTTTTGGGAGGCATATCAATTAATCTGAGATTTGAGAGCAATTAACCAGATCACTCAATAGATTTACCCATTGGTACTTTACTCACACACATTATATGCCACTATAAACAGAAACATGACCTGAATTATGGTATTGGGCCTATGGGATGCTTTTTCTTTTTCTTTTTCTTTTTCTTTTCTCTTTTGTATTCCACTGGTAAAATAGAACCAAGGTATTTTTTTTTTTTAAGATTTATTTATTTGTACATACATAACTGGGGTACAGGCCAGAAGCTGAGGGGTGGCAAGAGGCTTTACCAGAGAAAATGGGGAGCAGAACAGGCAGATCAACTAAGTACATTGCTGAGGGGAGCAGCAGGCTGGTCAGGAGAGGTCTGCCATGCCATGTGGTCACCTCCGGAACAGATGGAATCGAACTCATGCGGAAGTGGCTTTAGCTTCCCAGTGCAGTGCTTTAACCCGCTGCACCACCAGGGAGGGCAGAACCAAGGCATTTTTGTATTTTTATTTATTTATTTCATTTTTGTGCAGAAGAAGAAATGGGGTGTATACCAGAGGTATAGCAGTTGAGCTAATTCACCAGATACAAAGTGGGCGTCAGGACAGGGAGATATATTGAAAGACACTGCTCAGAGGAGCAAAGGGAAAGATAGGCAAAATCATCTGTGCCATATACGGGTTAGCTCCCTGCATGGTTATCAAACTCAGTTTTAGTAGTATTAGTGCTGAGATTTAACCCCTAAGCCACCAGGGAAGCATAGAATTTTTTTAAAAGATTTATTGATTTATTCATAGAAGAATTGGGGTACAAGCCAGAGGTACTGGTGGTGAAAGGATTCACCAGAGATAGAGTGGGAAACAGAACATACAGATATACTGAAATGCACTGCTGAGGGGAATAGCCGGTGGGTCAGGAGAGGTCTGTCATACTTTGTGGATCACCTCCTTGCTAGGGATCAAATTCGTGTTGCAGTAGCTTTGGAGGGCTTCATAGTGCTGCATTTTAACCAATTGTGCCATGAGAGAGGGCCCATTATTTTTTTAAAGATGATACCTAATCACCTATGACCAACAGGAATACTGCTTGAATAAACTCCCTCAATGTTTTAAGATCTCATCACCTTTTAGTAATTAACTCATGTTAAACAATGTGATTCATTTGTAAAAGTAAGTAATTCATTAAAATAAAATAATAGATTGGTAAAGGTAACAGTAAATAACTCTATTTTCTGGCACATATTATTCAACAAAATAGAACTCAATAACCACTTCTTCTAAAAAATTTCTTAGATACTTGATCTTAGAAATGTAACTTTTGTTTAAATGTTGCATATTCAACTTTTGCCTAAATAATTCTGTAATTACTGAACTTTTAAAGTTATTCTTAGTATTCTCTCATATGTTAGTGCTTAATGAAATTTAAAAGAAAACTAAACAATTTAGCACATGGGATTAATAATGAACATTTAAAATGTTCATTAAAATAATGATATTAAAACTTTTTAAAATTCCATTTTTACAGAATTTTCTTCCTTTAAAAGTTGGTAAATATTTTTAACTTCTTTGGAAGTAATGAAATAATTTAAACATGAAGAGCAAAAGCTAATTTGGAGAAGAAAAAAAATACCATGTCAAAAATAATTTAGCTCATAGACATTTTCTTTCTGCTATGCTCGCTAACAATGTTTTCATTTCAAAAGTGAGCCTTAAAACTTTACAATGGGGAATTTTCAGTAGCTATTCTTTTCTTTCAATCAAACACATTTTTAAAATAACATGGACTCAGCCCTCCCTGGTGGCACAGTGTGTTAGGATGTGACACAGCAAGCAAGCTAAGGATGCTTCAGTGTGTGCTTGATCCCCAGCCCAGAGGTGAGCCACATGGAGCAGCAGACTTCTCCTGCTTCACCCACTGCTCCCCTCAGCAGTATACTTTGTCAATTTGCCTGTTCTGAGCTGTTTCTGGTGTACCCTCTCACCCCCCTGTAGCTCTGGTCTGTACCAGTTCTGTCAGTTCTGTATGCATAAATAAAATCATCTTAATTTTATACACACACACACACACACACACATATCTGTATCATGGACTCAGTAGAGAACAATAACACAAATAGCCCCCACCTGGATCAGTGAGAAAATAGACCTACATCAGGGAATGCCAGAGCAGCCAAAGACCTAATGATCTGTGGAAGCTGCCCGTTCATGCCAAAACAGCAGAGAATTTTTGATCTTCTGCATGACAACAAAAGCATATTCTCAGACCTACAAAGGCCTTGTGACTTCCCACTAAATACTTGCTTGCACCTGCACATATTGGTGAGAACAACACTGACATCACTCAGTGAGGCAAAATAGCCAGAGGTTTTACAACCTATCTTTGAAACCCTGCCTGCAACTTTCCCACAGAGGTGAGAATCCTGACAAATGAGGACAAGTAAGGAAGAAGCCAGGCCCAGAAGAACACCCACATACAACAGCTTGCTTCCAAAGCTAATAATGGATGATAATGGGTAGAACAAAAGCCAACAAACAGTTGCATGAATCCTCAAATAAACAATGTAACACATAACAATGTAATACACAATGTAACACACACATACAAAACCCCAATCATAGACATGGAAGCCATGCTTTCCTTTCAGAGACAGAGTTTACAATTGCAATGATAAAGGAATATGAATAATTATAAGACAGGTTAAAATTTATATATATTCTTAGAAGTGACTTTAATGAACGGAAGACAAGAAAACAAATCTCTAAATAAGATAAAAGCAGGGTTTCAGGACTTAAAAGGAGAAATAGAGATAAAAAAAGTCAGGAGAAAGTCATGGAGTAAAATAGATCAACTAGAACAATGAGTCAGTGTACTTGAATATACAAATGTAAAAAGAACCCAGGTAAAAAAGAAAGGAAAGGAACAAAATTTACAAAAGAAGAAGAAACACTTCAAGAATTATTCCATAAAAAATGCAGCATAGATTAATGGAAATATCAGAGAGGGAAGAAAGAAATAAAAAACAGAAAATGCATTTGAAGACATAATGGAGGAAAACTTCCAAACATAGAGAAAGTAATGAATGTATAGATACAAGAAATTAAAAGAATCCTGGCATACCTAGATCA
>NW_004567104.1:4325696-4330482 GCF_000260355.1 Condylura cristata
TTTATATATCATATCATATCATATCATATCATATCATATCATATCATATTATATTATATTATATTATATTATATTATATTATATTATAATAAATGTATATTATCCCATTTAGACTAACATCAAGCTTCTTTGAACAACACTATCAACTGGAGAATAATGAGACAACATTCTCTGAATATTTAAAGAGAAGAACAGCAGTCCAAGAATATTCTATCCAGCAAAATGTTCCTTCAGATATGAGGGAGGAATAAAGACCTTTCCAGTTATACAGATACTCAAGGGATGCTCAAGGACTTTGCAAACACTAAACCACTCCTCAACAAATATTGAAATTTGTTTACACATTAAAACTGAAAAGGGAAACATAAAAACTAAGTAAGGAATAGATTGACTACAAAATTTACAAACAAGATGTAAGCAATATACTATCACATATCAATAATGATTTTAGATGTAAATGGGGTGAACAGTTGAATGAGAAAATGCAAAATATCTAGTCAGATCAGCAAATAAAATACGTTTTGTTTTGTTTTGTTTCCAGGAGTCATGCTATATTATAAAGACAAACATAGTCTCAAAATAAATGTTACAACTCAATCTTACACACAGATGGAACTCTAAAGAACTCAGGGGGAGTAATAATATATTAGACAAAGTAGATTTTTAGTAAAAAAAAAATAACAAGAGACAGGGAGTGACGCTATATGTTAATAAAGGGAATGATACTTCATGAAGATATAATATTCATCAACATATATGGGCCAAATGAAGGAGCAAACATTATATTAGACAACTGCTTTAATTCTTAAGCACTGCACTGGGAAAAACAAAACAAAACAAAACAAAAATTGACAGTTGTTATAAGAGACTTTAACTCCCCACTTTCAACTATACAGATAATAACAGAAACAATTAGCCTTAAATAGAGAAATAAACCTCTTGGACTCAGAAATACATAGGGAATCATACCCTATGTATGAATATTCATCTTTCTCAAGTCTATATGCAGCATTCTCTAGACTAGACCACATTGTGGTTACTAAACAACAATCAATAATTGCTGAAAGATTGAAATTGTACTTAGTATCCTCTGAAACTATAAATATATCAAGCTAGACATCTAATCTCTAAGGAAAACAGAAATATGCTTTATTCGTTCAGTAATACATGGATACTGAGCAAAAACTTTAGTGAAAGACCACTGTATTAATAAGAAAATCAAAAAGGAAATAAAAAAAATAGCTGGAGACAAATGATAATGAGCACACAATGGTTTAAAACTTATGGAATGGGCAAAACTGTCTGAAAAGTGAACTATACAATAGCACAGGACCACATTAAAAATAAGAAATAGCTCAAATAAACATTTTCTCACAAATTGATATATTAGAAAAAGAAGAAAAAGCAATTCCTAATGCCAGTAGAAAAACAAAATTTTTAAATAAATGAAATATAAATTAACAAGTAAAAGCCAAAAAAATCAAAGAACATAAAAGTTTATTCTCTGAAAAAATAAACTAGATAAAACTTTAGCAATTTTCACCAAAAAATGGGAGAAATCTCAAGTAAGTAGAGCAAATAATGAAAGAGAAATTACAACAGGCGCTGGAGAAATTCAAAGGATAATTAGAGATTAGTTTGGGCATCTATATGCTAACAGAGATGGACAAATTCTTGGAATTATACCAAATTCCAGACTGAATAGGGAAGAAATAAAAAATAGTTGAAATAGGAATCAGCACTCTCCCCAAAAACAAAAGTACAGGACCAAATCCTTCACAAGCACATTTTATCAAACTTTCAAAGATCGACTAATTCCTATCTTATGCAAGTTCTTCAAAAAATATAGAAAAGTATGGTATATTTCTAGGAAAATTTTGTGAAGCCAACAATACTCAATATTAAAAGTGAAAAAAATACAACACAGAAAAATAAAATGATAGAACAGTATTCCTAATGAACGTAGATGTGAAAATCCTAGTAAGATGAATCTAACAATGCAGTAAAAAGATCATTTACCATGAAAAGGTAGGATCCACTCTAGGAATAGGAGGCTAGTTTAGCTTCTGAAAATCAATCAACATAATCGACCACATCAACAGAAAGAAGCATAAAAACAAAAAACAAAAAACAAAAAACATATGTTTGTATCAATACATGCCAAAAAAGCATTCAAGATCCCACACAGTACACATTTATACTGGAAACTTAAAACACTGTGAATAAATGGAAGGTAGCTTAACTATTAGGGCCATTTACAATAGACTGATAGCTAATATCATTATCAATGATAAAATGCAAACAGTTTTACCAATAACATCTTTTACAAGATAAGCATGTCCACTCACATTTGTTACAAATTATATTAGAAGTTCTAGCTGTAGCAATTAAATAACAGACATATATAAAGATAATCTAAATTTAGAAAAATAAAGCAATCATTATCCGCAGATAGCATGATAGCATGTATAAAAAAAGCCTCAAAATTCTAAAGAAAACCTATCAATGATTGAAATAATTAATCAGTTTAGTTAAGTGGCAGGGTATAAAATCACCACACATAAGTCAGTTGCCTACATGCACATAATCTGTGTGATAAAAGAGGAAGAAAATAAGAAAGTGATTCATTAACATTGCATTACAAAAAACCGAAATTAAACACTTACAAATAATCTTAACAAAGGAGGTGATAGATCTATACAAATAAAATTATAAGTCATTGCTGAGAGGTATAGAAGACACAAAGAAATAGAAAAAAAACATGTCCCCTGTTTATGTATTTGAAGAATCAACATCGTCAATATCGCAACTTTATACAAAGACATACACAGATTAAATGTAATCCCAATAAAGATATCAATGATATCAATGGCATATTTCAAAGGACTGGATTCAGTATTATTGAAATTCATTTGGAATCATAAAAGACCCCCAAAACTTTATATATATATATATAGTATATATATGTAAGTATACATTATATACAGTATATAAATATATAACATATGTTATATATAGCATAAATAAATATTAATGTATATGTATGTATATGTTATATATATATATGACATTTATATGATAAGAAGAAATAGAATGAATATATCACATTTTCAGACTTAATAGATTTCTTATAAACCCATACTATTTAAAAGAACCTAGTCCTGGTATAATAACAGGCCAAATGGATAGAACTGAGAACTTAGAAATAAGTCCAAGATATATGGACAACTAATCCACAAGAAAGGAGCCAACAACATACTGGATTTCAGAAGTACCTTGAAAAAAAATGATGCTGGGAAAACTACAATTGTCTGCAAAATAATGAAATCAGACTATCACTTAACACCATACACTAAAATCAACTCAAAATTAATCAAAGGTCTGTAGTAAAACTTGAACTTTTAAAATACCTATAAGAGGGCTTTCCCTGGTGGCACAACGCACCACATTATGAAGCGCCCGAAGCCGCTGCAGCAAGAGTCCGATATCCCCTGCCATATATCTGGCCCACATGGTGTGGCAGAACTCTCCTGACCTGCCCACTGCTCCCCTCAGCAGTGTACATTGTATATCTTCCTGTTCTACTCCCTACTCTGTCTCTGTTGAATCCTCTCACCTACCACACATCTAGGCTGTACCCCAGTTCTGTAAACATAAATAAATCTTAAAAAAAATGGACATTAAGAAAACATGGCAAACATGTTCATGACATAACCTTTAGTGATGCTTTTTTAGGGATTTGTTCTGAATGGCTAGGGACAGAAAATAAAATATCAGAATATATACATCAAAATGTAAGAAGCTCTACAGCAAAATAAATGCTAACTAAAAATGAAAAGAGAGTCCACTGAATGAAAAGTTACATTTGTATGCCATACCTCTGAGAAAGAACTGGGATTATGATATGCAAATAAGCCAAACCTTTACAAAAATAAACAAAGAACTCAATTAAAAACTGGCAACATAACTAGAAGTTATTTTTTTTATAACTAGTAGTTATTCTAAATAAGTCTATTAAATTGTGAGCAAGCACATGGAACAGATTTCAACACTTTTTAATCAAAGAAATGTAAAGACAAAGATATGATAGACAAAGATATGATAACATCAAGACAAAGATATGATAACATCCTACAAATTGTGAGAATGGCCCATATCTAAAAAACTAGAAACAAATGCTGGTGAAAATGTGGAGTAGGGCTCTCCCTGATGGTTCAACAGGTTCAACAGTCACTTCAGCATGAGTTCAGTGCATGGCAATGCGACCCACATGTCACTGCAAACCTCTCCTGACCCGCCTGCTGCTCCCCTCAGCAATATATTTCATCATTCCGCTTGTTCTGCTTCCCACTCTGTCTCTGATGAAGCCTCTCAACACTCCTACACCTCTGGCCTGTCCCCCAGTTTTGTATGCATAAATAAATAAATCTTAAAAAAAATGTGGAGGAAAGTGAACCCTTATTCACTGCTATTGATAATGCAAACTTGTCCAGCCCATTTGGTAAGCAGTATGGCTGTGTATCAAAATATTAAGCATGTATTTGCCATTCAACCAAGTAATTTATACCAAGAATTTAAACACACTAATTTGAAAAGAAAGTGCATTCCCTTTTTTATGGCAGCACTATTTATTATAGCTAAATGATGGAAATGATCTAAACACCCTGGAAGAGATGGCTACATTAAAAGATTGTGGTACGGCCCTCCCTGGTGGCGCAGCGGGTTAAAGCACTGCACTGAGAAGCTAAAGCCACTTCCGCATGAGTTCGATCCCCGCCTGCCCTGG
>NW_004567104.1:4331002-4341986 GCF_000260355.1 Condylura cristata
GTATGCATAATGCATAAATCTTTTAAAAAATAGTACATACAAACTGAAAAGCTAGCCCTGATAACTGTCTAAAATGTTGAAGCACCTAGGGTAAAATAAATGAAGAAGTGAAAGAAAAAATAGAAGGAAGCCCATCTATTTATTGAGAAAGACCTGGAGGAGTTGGTGATGGGTACACTATGGCACTAATACCTGATGAAGCTAACCCTATATTTACTCAGTTAAACATAAATGCATAAGGGCCCTCCTTGGCAGTGCAGTGGGTTTAAGCACAGCACTAACAAGCTAAAGCCACTTCAGCATGAGTTCGATCCCTGCCCCACCCCAGAGGTGACTCACATGGCCCAACAGACCTCTCCTGACACCCCTGCTTCTCCCCTCAGCAGTGTACTTCGTAGATCTGACTGTTCTGCTCCAGGCTCTGTCTCTGGTGAACCCTCTCACCATCCCTGCACCTCTGGCCTGCACCCCATTTCTGTATGCATAAATAAATAAATCTTAAAAAAATAAATAGATGAATAAGCAAATGAATAAGTAAACTCTGAACATTGTTTGGAACAAAACACTCTTAACAGTAATAATGTTTCAGCTAAATACAAAGCCTATAGATATCTATGCATACTATGTACTTAGTCCAAGGTTTACTATAGTTTAAGAAAATAATATTGAACAAAATGATTTACATGTATAATTGAAAAGGTATACTGAGACTTAGGGCTCTATTTTGAGTCAACAGATTGTATTGTGTTTCTAAGATGCCTAGTCAAGAATTTTAGGTGAAAAATAAGATGCCTCCATCATCAACCTGATTCAAATCCCTTTTTGTGACCTTGGGGAAAAAAATCCACTCTCTGATCTCTCCTTATTGATAATTATAAAAGTACATTAACACCCTGCCCTAACCTTATTGATGATTAGGGAAGAAATAGAAAGATCATTTGCTTTCTGTTACAAAAGACTCCCCATTCCAGTTTTATTTTTTTCTGAAAGTTCCTCTTGTAACCCTTGACTGAAGCCATAAATTGTTACAGATGGTACCCCCTAGAGGGTGTTGCTGGTGAGGATAGAGAACCCACAGGAAAGTACTAAAACAGTCTCACATGTTGGGGTTGAGCAACAGGTAAGAAATATAAGGGATTGCAGAACGGGTCACAGCTTCATTCAGTCTTCAGGATTCAGCTTTTTGGGTTTCAGCTCCTGGGGTCAGTGGATTTCAGTCCCTACCAGGTCAAACTTCCAGAAGGCTGTTGTGATATTTGGAGACTTTGAGATTAGCCAAATGACTGAAACTATTCCAGGTTTGGCTGCATTAATAGCCTTGCAAAGAAGGTGAAGACCAAGAGCCAGACACCTCAGTGAGCTGTGAATTTGACCATTGGTCAAGTCACCCAAGTACTAAGGCTGCTGTTTTGAATGTTGTCTGTTTAATTCTAAACTTGGCATCCTGGGAGCTCTGGGAGTGTCTCATGTTGTGTCTTTTGTTATCTGAATGAATTTAAACTTGGCCTAGTGCCTGGCTATCACATGCTCCAAATCAGCAAAGACAGGAAGATGCCAGAGACAGAATGGGGAGGAGAAAAGACAGATTGACTAAAATGCATTGCTGAAGTGAGCAGTGGGCAAAGAGAAGAGGCCTGCTATGTCACGTGGGTCAACTGCCTGGCCAGGGATCAAATTCATGCCATGGGGCTCAGTAATAGCTTTATAGCACTGAGACTTTAACCCCTGCACCATCTGTGAGGCCATAGTGCACAGTGTATTTTTTTTTTAATGAAATTATTTCACAAATATTATTTTTAATTTTCCTATGTAATATTAAATCTAATCAAGCAATACAAAAGGTGATAATTAATGAATTTACTTTTAACTAGAATTTCCTTTTTAAAATTTAATTGATTTCTGGCCCTCCCTGGTGGCTCAGTGGGTTAAAGCACAGCACTGAGAATCTGGAGCCACTTCCACATGAGTTTGATTCCCGCCTGCCGCCTGCCCCGGAGGAGACCACATGGCGAGGCAGACCTCTCCTGACCCACCTGCTGCTCCCCTGAGCAGTGTACTTCCTTGATCTGCCTATTCTGTTCCCCACTCTGTCTCTGGTGAAGCCTCTCACCGCCCCTGAGCCTCTGGCCTGTACCCCAGCTCTGTATGCACAAATAAATAAATCTTTTAAAAAAATTGTTGATTTCCATGTAGTGGTGTAGGTCAGAAGTGTGGGGAGGGAGGCCTAGAGAATTCAGCAGAGACAGAGTGGGGAGCAGAACAAGTCCATTTGCTGAAATATGCTGCTGAGAGGAGTAGCAGGAGAGCAAGGTAAATCAAGTGGATTAACTCCTGTACTGGGGTTGGATTTAACCCCTAGAATTAATTGCACTGAGACTTAACCTGTAGGACACAAGAGTGTCCTTAACCTCTAGAATGAGCATTTATACAGTTATTTATGGTTAATTAGCTGTAACTTCCCATATTTACATAAATTAGTAAAGGATCAATTAAAACATAGCTTTCAGCCATTGTTTAGATTTAAAGTATGGTTGATACACTTTTGAAAATTCTAATGATTAGAGTGTGATTTTATTTTTTTCAAGATTTATTTATTTATGCATACACTACTGGAATATAGGGCCAGAGGTGTGGGGTGATGAGACAGATTGGAGAGTAGAAAAGTCCAACTGATGAGGTACACTACTTTGGGGAGCAGTAGGCAGGTCAGGAGAGGTCTACCATACTAAGTGAATCACCGCCAGGACAGGGATCAAACTCATGCTGAAGTGGCTTTAGCTTCTTAGTGCTGTGGTTTAAACTACTGCACCACCAGGGAGGGCCATGTTTGTAATTTATAAACAGGAGTTTTTTTTTGTTTTGTTTTCTGAAAAAAATCTTAAATTAATTAATGCATTATTTTAATTTATTACTAAACTATTACTTGGGGTAAATAATCATTGTAATTTTTAAATAATAATAATAATTAATTTTATTAATGATGAATGATTGCATATCAAATCTTTGAAATAGTTTTAAATACTTAATATAGCATACATATTTATACAATTTCAGTTACACTGTAGATTTTATTCAATATTATTTTCCATGCAATTACACACACATACACGGATATTTCAAATTATGTTTATTGTTATGAGCTTGGTTTATATCATTGTGTCTGTTCTGTATTTCACAGGTCTAAATGTCTACAGATATATATTTTCACATCACACCTACCATAATGTTTCACTTTACTCTCTAGCTTCCACTCCAAGCCATCATCTTCCCTTACTGTTTGCATGAGTTTTAAATAGATGGCATTGGCTTATCATTGGCTTGGTTTTAATTGGCCCTCTCCTTTGCTTCCTTACAATCCATATATGAGTAATATCATCTGACATCTGTCTTCTCCTTACGAATATTTTCCTTAGCATCTTGCTCTCCAATTCTATTAATTTTATTGTATATTGCAAATGTTAAACTACACTTTACAACTTAATAACTTTCTAATGTTCATGTTCGAATTTGTGTGCATATTTCTAATCTACTCCTCTGTTCTTAGGCACTTAGGTTGTTTCTATAAACTGTTTATTATAAATGGACCTAAACTGAATACATTACATATATCCCTTTGAATTTTTTTTAATGTATCTAAGACTAGAATCTAAAATTGCTGGATAATATGCTTGATTTATTCTTATTATTTTCAGGAACCTTCATACAGTCTCTACATTCTGACTTATAGTGTACAGGATACCTTCCCCCGCTCACCAATACTTACTCTACTGATCTGATCTTTTTGATATAGAACACTCTCAGAGATGTGAGGTGGCAATTCATTGTGGTTTTGAGTTCTATATCCCTAATGATATGACATGAATAACATTTTTACATATGCTTATTAAACTTTTGTAGGTTTTCTTTTGTAAATAACTCTCTAGATATTCTGACCATTTTTTAAAATTGTGTTGATTGCATTATTTATGTTAAATTGCAGGGAAATTTTGGATATCAATAATTTATCTTGAGTTACATGAGATCTTTATATGTGTTTGGGTAGCAATTCATGTCATATGTATGATGTGGAAGTTATTTTCCCATTGAGTAGTGTGTCCTGTTTTTCTGTTAGTCCTTTGTTCATGAACAATTTAGTTTGACATATTCCTATTTATTTATTTTTGATACTCTTGCCATTGAAAATAAATCACCAGGGGTGTTTCAGAAGCCACTATTGTTAAAGAGTTTTCCTTCAATATATTTTAGATTTTTGAATTTTGTAATCATGGCTTTAATCCTCAAATTGTTTGCATAAGAGGGGATGTGGTGTACCCAATTGATTATTTAATATGTTACAGTCCAGCTTTCCCACATTATTTGTTGAAGAGACTTTCTTTTCTCCAATATAGAATCAGATCATTAGTCATAGATTTAGCTTTCCATATAAGTGTGAGTTCATTTCTGTACTCTCAACTCTATTACACTGGTTTCTGTGTATCATACTGTTTGATTAATGTAACTGTAACATTCAATCTAAAGTCAGTGTGTGATATTGCCACACTTCTTCATTTTTGTCAGAATTCACTATTCACGATCTTTTGTGTTTCCATATTAAATTCAGTATTTTCAGTCACTTTTTATCATTCAAAATGCCATTGGAATTTTGATAGGAATTATATTCAATCTACATTGTTTGAGATGAGTGGTCATTATAAAAATCCACTACCAAAAATATATTTTCATGTGTTGTGTCATCCTCTATTTCTGAATCACTTTCTGTACTTAAAGATGTCTAACAGTCCAAACATACTATCTTTTTAGAAATATATGTTTTAGGATTTTTAAATATTATACTATTTATGGAGGTGTGGCTGTCTTACAGATATACAAATTATTCTATTATTTGGTTTAGAAATTGATTCCCAGAGTGCCATATTTCAGCTTCTCTATTTTCTTTTCCTACCATGTAAGCAGCTCAGACAACATTGTGTTACCATTTTTGTGCCTCTAGTTTTTTTTTTTTTGCACATAATGTGACCACTGCCTGATCATTGTTTTCTTTCTCTTTGTGAATGAAAATACCTCTATTGCAATTTGAAGTAAATGTTTTATTTTCTTAGTTAAAAAAGAAGGAAAAACAATTTTTATTATTTAAGTTCTGCATTTCTTTTGTTAAAATTAATCTGCAATATTTACAGTATTTAATTATTTTTGTTGCAATTATAAAATAAATTATTTTCTCAACTACTTTCTCTTCTAATGTATTTACATATAGAAGTGGACCTTATTTTTTCAGGTAGAAAGTGAACACGATTTTTGTAGGTTGATTTTGTACCATGTCACTGTACTTAATTGATTTATTTCATTTAACTGTATTTTTGTTTGTGTGCATATCCTTTTGTTTTTTTTCATATATTTTATCATATCATCTGCAAATTACTATAGTGTTTTTCTTCTTTCCCAATTTGGATGTCCTTTTGTATTTTTCATGTGCCTAATTGCCCAATATAGGAGTTCCAATACTATGCTAAATTATATTGGTGAAAGTTAACATTTTTATCTTATACAAGATCGTAGAAGGGAAAAACTGAACTTTTCACAGTTGAGTATGATGTTACTTCCATTTTGTGACATATATCCTTTATTAAGAAAAAAAAAGTTGCAATTTAGATATGATTAAATTTAATTTTGCAGAAAGCAAAGTTTATTATCAATGTTTTCAAGTCATGTCTTATTTTTTACATTATACATTTTACCACTTTGTGTTAATTTTCAATAAATATGCTAATTGAAATATTTACTTTCCTCAGAATTTATTTATTTATTTTTTAAAATTTAGGTAATATATACATATATAATTTCTGTAATATTTAAATAAGAAATATATCAAACATCATTTTATGTTTCTCAATAAAAATAAACTACTCTAATTTTTATACTAATAACTCAAATTCTAAAGAGAATAAAACATTCTGATTATAGGGTTTATTGTTATATTTACATAAAATGAAAAAAATATTGTCTTGTCATTTTTATTCCATCATCCAAATGGTCAAAATATCATATACTGATATATTCCTGAATTATTACATTATTGATAAATGAAAGTCATTTCCCCTTCCTCTCATTTTCAATGCTTACATTTAATTTCCAAATACATATTCTGTATAATGAAATCCAAAGCAAATAAAATTAAAACATCTATCTTTATTTCTGTACAATTATTTCTCAGATGCTTATTCAAAAGGAAGATGAAGGCCCTCCCTGGTGGCACAGCAGGTTAGGACACAGCATTGCAAGCCAGCTGCATCACTTCTGTGTGAGTTTCATCCTTGACCAGAGTTGATCCACATGATGCAATACACCTCTGCTGTCTTGTCCACTGCTCCCCTCAGCAGTATACTTCAGAGATCTGCCTACTCTATTCGCACTCTATTTCTAGTGAATCTTCTAACCAGTCCTGTACCTCTGTTCTATACCTCAGTACTGTATGCACAAATAAATAAATCTTAAAAAAAATGACAAATGTTTCTTTTCTAAATTGTGTTTTATCATTTATACATCCCTTGTTTCTTTGTTTGTTTTCTTTTTTATCTAGTGTACCAGAGAGGAGTTGCTATTTTTTTAATCAAAAACACTAAAATAGGTTGAATATTAATAGCATAGCACTACTATAAAATATTTCAAAATATAGACAGCAATAAATAATTCTTGTCAATGTGAACTTGTTATTTAATTTTCAATGCTGAAAGTAATTTTCACATCCATTAATCCTTATTCAAAAGCCAATAACAACAAATTAATAATGAATATTAATTTTAATATTTTATTTTAAAATATTTACTATAAATTATCATAATATGTAATGAATATAATAATAATAATTGAATGTATAATGTGCAAAGTTTTTATTAGTTCTTTCACACATACAATACGTTGCATATCACATTATTAAGTAAAGACAAGTTTCATGATAATTGCAAGTAATGTCATTTTGTAGCTATTTAACATTGTAATGTCAGCTTTCTCATCTTCAAAATGGAGATACCTTTATATTTTCCAAAAGGACATAAGAATATTTGTTATATAATTTACTTTATCCTACTACTAACAGTTTTTCATACAAATAAAGTAAGGGATTGCATAGACCCAGATTAAATGCATACCTCTATACCTAAAATTACTACATTAAATTAATTTGTTTCTTATTCCAAAACGAATATATGCAGTAAAATGAAATTCTTACCCCAGCATAAATCTATGAGAAACACAATTATGTGTGTTTGTGTATGGAGACACAACAGAACACACATACACACAAATATTACTCATCCATAAAATTATTGAAATTTGAAATTGACAATATGAATGAATGTTGAAGACATTGTGCAATATGAAGTAAATAAAGATGATTGTGATGTGATATTACATATATATGGAGTCTGAACTAGATAAATAAATGAAAAATCCATACATAGAAGGAATAGTTTGGATCTTACCAGAGTGTGCAATATGGTGCAATATGGTTTAGCTAAGAATGCAAAAAAAAAATTCCAAAATTCCAGTTATAAACAAATAAGCTTTATTTATTCAATATACAACATAGCAACACTAATCACTCTGAAAAAATGTACATATGTTTATAACTTAATGACATAGTTATAAGGGTAAATAACAATGATGTCTAAAATAAAAAGAAATGGTATATAATTTTTAAAATAAGAATGCAGACAGAAATGGAAAGATACTGTGAGAGTGAAGATCCCAGATGTGCCTCATCCATACAGTCATAGATAGAATAGAGAATAACAAAACCATTAGTTCTTGAAAGGAAAACAGAAAATTGCAGTGAAGAATGGCTGGTTCAGTAAGCAGTTGAGTAGACGAAGCAACCAGTCCAGATATATGCATGGACCTTGTATATTAATGGCCACCACAACCAGCAGAATTAAAACTATAAGCAGCCCCACTATGGTAAGTTGAGAAAAACAATGAAGAAAGCTTGGGAAATGCAAGTCCTGGTAGAGGTAACAGGAACTCTGTTTCCTTTGCTACATTCTTATAGCAGTGAGTCAGAGAGAAGGATAGTGTTCACAGACACATCTACAATAGAAGTGGGATTTATTAGTTCTTGACATATAGAACCCAGGAAAGTTTTCAAGATGGTTAGCTCTGAAGATTCACAGTATTAAAACAGGAGGGGAGGGACTTGATGGTGGTGCAAGGGGTTAAATCAGGACTATGAAGCTATCCACAGCCACTTATAGCACAAGTTCCACCCACAGCTAGGGAGGTGATGCAGCAGACCTCTTCGGTCTCACCCTCTGCTTCTCTCAGAAGTGCAGATATCTGCCCGTTTTGCTTTTCACTCTGTCTCTGGTGAAACCTCTTACTCCTGCAACTCTGGCATGAACCTCAACTCTTTTATGCATAAATAAATAAATCTTAAAGACAATAATAGGGCCCTCCATGGTGGCACAATGTGTTAAATCAGCACTAAGAAGCTAAAGCCACTTCTGCATGAGTTCAATCCCTGCCCCAGAGGTGTAGCAGACCTCTCCTGACCTGCCCGCTGCTCCCCTCAGCAGTGTACTTTGTCAGTCTGCCTGTTCTGCTCCCCACTCTGTGTTTGGTGAATCCCCCCCCCGCACCTCTGCCCTGTACCCAGCTCTGTATGCATAAGTAAATAAATCTAAAAAAACAAACAAACCAAAAACAACAAACAAACAAAAAACAAATCCATCCATCCATGCATCCATCAATCAGTAAGTCAATGGATAAATAAATAGCTGAAGCTATTAAAACAAAAGAATACAGTCTGGAAGATCACATATCAAATGAGAAGAAAAAAAATATAGAACACTTGGACATAGTGGGGCTCAAGATCATATGACATCACACAGTGAAAGCAGCTCACTTGAAATCTGAATGTAGAATTGAGGCTATAGATGGGAAGAGGGGAAGGAGAGAGCAAAGTGGTAAGAAAGCACAGTGGATATAATGGCAGACATGGTATAATACCAACACCTGAAGGAGATAATGATAACTTCTGAATCCTTTACAATGGTATAAACAAATGTGATCTCAATGAAAAATAAATAAATAAAATAAGTAAGTGAAACATCAAAAAATATACACTAAAATAAAAAAGATAATCTTAAAACCTCAGGACTAAAATGCATGTCTTACATGAAAACATGTTCATCATAATTTAAAACAGTAAAAATGGAAATCCCATAGATCCAGTGATGGCTTTGCTATGTATTTATCCAAATAATATAAAAATACTAGTACAAAATTATTTGTTTTTTTATAGCACTTCTATCTTTATAGCAGCACAGTTCACAATAGTTAAGTCATGGAACCAGCTTATATGCCTAAAGACAAATGAGTGGATGTAGAAAATTAATGAAGCACATGCATATATTGATGTGTGAAGTTTTACTACCCAGATCATATAGTGATGTAAAGGACTGACAAAAACTTATTTGAGGAAAATAAATTTTAGAAAAATAATCTCAGGATCCTGTATTCTAAAGTAAATTTAGAACTTCTATGAATTTCATGAATAGGAGTATAAAAGTATCTTCAAATTCCACAAGCTATTAATTTATCCCTCCCGTTCAAACAGATAAATTTACGGAATGGATTTGTTGGATCTCCTGTTCTCAGTTTTGTCAGATATCTTTTGCTTATCTCTTCCTGTCATATAGATATTGAACTCTTATCATTTATATTTATGGTTTCTGAAATTTATTGTTACAGTTGTTCCTATTGAAAAATTCATTGTATTTTTTGGTGTTAGACTTGTGCTCTGTCTTCCCTGATGCTTTACAAAACACTTAATCATGACTGATGATTTAGGTGAATATTAAACTTAGATTGTTAGGTAGTTATTTGATTTGTTTATTTATTTTCAGGATTTTGACCATAACATTCCACTATTTTCTGGTGTTTATTATTATTAGTGATTTTTTTAATTCATTGCTATAATTTTATTTATCCAATATACACAAATTCTTTAAACATGTATATAAATATTATTAACTTATTTTCATATCATAGGTAGATTTTTATTTATAATTTTAGCATATAATTTCTTCATTTTAATTGTCACACTTTACATTATAATTTCTTGTTGAAAAAATAATTTATCTTTTCTGCAGACATGATATTTCCAAGAATGAATTATGTATAAACCAGGGGAATTTTATAATGAGTTCCATCAAGCTTTAACTTAAAATTCAAGAACTTTTTTTTTTTTTTTCTTTTCAATCTCTGCCACTACCTCACCGGATCATTTTTTCAGTATTCAGTTCAACATTTTTCTTTGGATACGATATCATTTATGGAATTAATTAAGCATAATCTTACTTTGCTGGGGTTTGTAAAGCAAAATTATCTTTTATATATGTATAGGGAAGAAAATGTTCTTATCAATTTGAACAATGTAGCCATTTTCATTATTTTTTTTAAAGATTCATTTATTTATTCATATAGACCTGAGGTACAGGCCAGAGATGCGGAGGATGAGAGGATTCACCAGAGACAGAGCCGGGAACAGAACAGGAAGATCAACTAAGCACACCGCTGAGAGGAGCAACCGGCGAGTCAGGAGAGGTCTGCCTCGCTGTGTGGATCTCCTCTGGGGCAGGCAGGAATAGAACTCATGCAGAAGTGGCTTAAATTCTCAGTGCTGAGCTTCAACCCACTGCGTCACTAGGGAGGGCCCATTTTCATTGTTTTAACAGTATTACAAAATAGAATGTAGGCTGAGAAATGCATAATGTTTATATAATATATGAAATGCATGATTGATTATATGTCTGTACACACACGCACACATATATATTTGCTTATGTTTCTATACATTGATAGATACAATTCAAATCTAAAATATAGTTTTTTTTTAAATTTTTTTAGTATTTATTTATTTATGCATACAGAACTGGGGTATAGGCCAGAGGTGCAGGGGCAGTTAGAGGATTCTCCAGAGACAGAGTGG
>NW_004567104.1:4342686-4347385 GCF_000260355.1 Condylura cristata
TTTTTTTTTTTTAAGATTTATTTATTTGTGCATACAGAACTGGGATACAGCCCAGAGGCTCAGGGGCAGCGAGAGGCTTCACCAGCGACAGAATGGGGAACAGAACAGGCAGATCTACGAAGTACACTGCTGAGGGGAGCAGCGGGCGGGTCAGGAGAGGTCTGCCACGCCATGTGGTCACCTCTGGGGCAGGCGGGAATCAAACTCATGCGGAAGTGGCTTTAGATTCTCAGTGCTGTGCTTTAACCCTCTGTGCCACCAGGGAGGGCAGACAATACATCTTTTGAATAAGTCAGTCACAAAAAGTGTTTTTCGGGCCCTCCTTGGTGGCGCAACTGGTTAGGACACAGCACAGCAAGCTGGTCTCCTCAGCTTCAGTATGAGTTCTATCCTCAGCCTCAGAGATGATCCACTTGACTGGCAGACCTCTCCTGATTCGCCCACTGCTCCCCCAAGTGTTGTACTTTGGCAATCTGCCTGTTCTGTTCCCCAAAATTTCTGGTTAATACTCTCACCTTCCTACCTATGGCCTGTACCCCAGTTCTGAATGCATAAATAAATGAATCTTTAACAAAATTGTTTTTCAAAATCAACAACCTACTATAAGTCTCTTGTGTGTAGGAGTATTACAGATGGCATCTATTATTATGTTCATTTATGACAGTAATAGTGAAACGAGAAACTTTTAATCTTTTTATCAACAGATTAAGGAAGAAGAAAAGTTTTAATTCAAGATTTTTAAAGATAATTTATCATCTTACTGTTTTTTAAATTACTTTTTTCCTCTAACCAAATTTACCACATATTAAAGGCACTCTGTCTTTTTCTGTTGCCATGACACTAACTTGGCACATGAATCCAATATTCAACATGTTAGTTTAATTTCAGTTAATTAAAATACTATCTCTAAGAACAGTTTTTGGTGAGCATGAGGTTGAACAAAGTAGGATTAGAGAAATCCTAATCCTGTTGTTGCATGCATGCTAGCTTTCAGTTTGTTCATTTTAAAAATACACTTTAAAATACTATTATAATAATCACTATTATATTTATAATAAAGCACACCTTAATTATTATTAATGTGATCAATAATTATGGTTATAACAAAATAATATTTAAGTTATTTCAATAATTGATATATTATTTTTACTTTACAAGTATAACATTCACATAGATTATTATTTAATATTTTAAATGGAAACACATTATATTGATGATTTATAAAATATGATGTGACCTTATATTTTAGAATAAATTTTCTCCGCAGATAAAAATATAAAAAAATCAGATTGAAAATGTTTATTATCATATAATTAAATAGAATAAATATGAATAGATTGCATAAAAACATAATAAATTGCATAAAATTAGAAAATAAAATTTATTATTATGCTATTTTCATACTATATAATATGGTCATATGGAAGGAAACACAAAAATCACATCTAGTAGAACAAAATGCATGGTTCTAAAATATAATTAAAATAGCAATACAATAGATTTTTTAATTCCTAGGATACCACTTTACCAATTTACTTTATTGATTCTAATAGGTTTTTCCCCACCTCAGAACTTCAGGATTTTCTATAAATGTTGTATCATATGGACTTTGTGATAGCATTGCTTCTTGGTTTTCAACTTAGATTGACTTCATATTTTTCTCTTGCTTAGTTGCTCTTAATAGTCATTGCAATATTATGTTGACTAGAGGTGGTGAGTATGGACATCTCTATCCTAACTTGGTAATCTTAGAAGAAAAGCTTTCAATTTTCCATCATAGAACGTGATGTTAACGATAGGTTTTTCAAATACATCTTTAACACATTGTGATGTTTTATGCAATCACATGTTTTCTCCACATCTTTTATTTTAATCAGATCATAAAAATTAATTTTCCTTTTGTTGAGATGAGAAAATTGTGCTTGCAACACTGTCAGTGCACTTCTTTTTTTGTATTCAGGAACAGAGACTATCCTGTTCATGTACTCTCACTGAGCAGCTGATTAGAAAGTTGGAAAAGGAAAGGAGAGACCAGATTTCTTTATCTGCTCTTATCTTTAACTTGACTCAAAGGCCTCCACAGATCCAGAGAAACTCAAGGAGTTTGCAAACACTAAGCCATCCTTCCGCAAACTATATAAAGGAACAACTTACAAATCTAAGCTGAAGAGAGAGACATACACAATTAACTGAATTAAATATATATATATAAAGTGACCCACATATTGGAAACAATAGACTATCACATGTCAATATTTACTCCAACAAAAATGGCCTGAACTCCCTAATTAAAAGACACCAAATATCTAGTTGGGTTGAGATACAAATCCAATCTTCTGCTGTCTCTAGATAAGTCCTCAAAATAAAGATTAGAGACTAATCCTACAAGTGAATGGCAACCATAAGAAGGCTGGGAAAACTATGTAATGATCATATGCAACCAGAAAAGACCCTGAGTAACCAAAGCAGTCCTGACCTAAACAAACAAACAAACAAACAAACAAATAAACAAACAAACAAACAAACAAACAAATAAATAAATAAATAGATAAATAAAATAGAAAGTGTGATGGCATCACAGGTCCAAGCCATGAGTTTTAATATAAAGTTATCTTACTCAAAATAGTACATTACTGGAATAAAATCAGACACTCAGATCAATGGAATAGAAATGAAAGATCTTAAAATAAACCCACACTTATATGGACAATTAATATATGACATAAGTATCAAGAGTATAGACTGTTGAAGTAAAGTCTCTTCAACAAATTATGCTGGAAAACTGGAGCATGGTTAAAAAAGAAAATGAATTCTATTTAATTTTTGACCTTTACTAACAAAAGTAGAAAAGTTTAGATTAGTTAGTTATCTTATGACTTATCTGGTTTTATCTACTTTCAAGCATAAAATATGATACTGTCTTTTGAGAATGTAATATTTGATTAGGCAATTATATGTTTCAACATATAGTTTATAATGATAACATTTTAATATAATGTTTATTTCATATACCTTCTTAATGACTTTTTATTCACTATGAAAATTTGCATAGCAAAAATTCTAATAAAGTAAAATAACCTATAACATCAAGATTAACAGTATGCATAATAAAATATGATAATCTAAGTTGCAGGGTACTTAAGCCTTAACATCACATACATCAGATTTTCTCAGGGCAATGTTCAACCTAAGGGGGGTAAATAAGAATAAGTATTCACCATAAAACTACTAACTGCTATAAGCTTTGTTGACTCTATACAAATCTCTCAGAGGAAGTATGATTTCTTTCATCATTAATTGGCTAAATATTCTCACCCAATCTTGGAAAAAAACAAAACTGAATTTGTAGAAGTTCTGCTCAATGAAACAGAACTTTATAGGAGTTAACGATGCCTCATCACCCATTTAAAGTATTGACTTATTCAGACATAGATACATGTCAACATGCTCGAAACAATAATAATAATAATAATAATAATAATAATAATAAAAACCTACAGCTGTAACTGATGTATGTACACTTGTCATGAAAATGCATTATTAAAAATAGATCAAATATTGATATTTCACATTTAGGTGAATGTGTAATGAACACAACAATTTTAATGTAAGAGACTTTGGAGCTACGTATGAGTAGAAAGTAGTAGTGATTTTTTCTAGTACCAGTGTACTGAAAGAAATGTCTGCCCTCCCTGGTGGCACAGCAGGTTCAGCCACAGCACTAAGAAGCTTAAGCCACTTCCGCATGAGTTCAACCCTGCCGGCCCCACAGGTGAAGCGCATGACGAGGCAGACCTCTCCTGACCCACATGCTGTTCCTCTCAGCAGTGTACTTTGTGGATCTGCCTGTTCTGCTCCCCACTCTGGCTTTGGTGAATCCTCTTGCCCTCCGCATCTCTGGCCTGTACCCCAGCTCTGTATGAATAAATAAATAAATCTTAAAAAAGAAAGAAAGAAATGTCAACCCTGTGACAATAAGAAGTCCAACATTGGCATTGCCAGATAATCCTATTTTTAGAGTTAGAAATTTTGGATTTTTAAATAAATCTTCTTTTTTAAATTTTAATAAAAACAAGCCAACAAACCTGATTATATTTTTAACATGTACATATCTTTCAGATGCATGTGATAGTAACTTTTGTTTGAATGAAATTTTTACCAATTAATGAATATTTGCCAACATTACAATATGTGTAAGGGGACATTTAAGAATGTGATAGTGGAATATAGTTTTTGAATTTGTATGTTCCAAATTTTTGTATTAGATCTAACTCTAAATAAACCAATAAATTACCTACCATCAGACTACTTTCAGCCTTTTTATAACTTTTAGACTGCTGATTGACTTATAAAAACTTTCCAAAATATTTTGATTGTCTTCTTAAGTTATTTTGCTCTTGTATAATAGACAAAGTACATACTATTCCCTGTTTAGTCACAAAATAGATGGCTTTCTCCAGCCCTTCAGGATGTTTCACTGTTTCTATATTAAAGATGTAGCTATTACAGGCCCTCCCTGGTGGTGCAGCAGGTTAAAGCACAGCTGAGCTGAGAATCTAAAGCAGCTTTCCCATGAGCTCAATTCCCGCCTGCCTGGGAGGTGACCTCATGGTGTGACAGACCTCTCCTGACCCTCCCGCTGCTCCCCTCAGCAGTGTACTTCGTCAATCTGCCTGTTCTGTTCCCCACTCTGTCTCTG
>NW_004567104.1:4348524-4366342 GCF_000260355.1 Condylura cristata
AAATAAATAAATAAATAAATAAATAAATAAATAAATAAATAAAACATATATGCCAAATATTGTTTTTGATCATAGTATTTCTGGGTATGAGAGTCACCATAATTGTATACACATGAATAAATGACTGGTTATTATTTTTAGATTACAATGCAGTTTTAAGATTTATAAAACCATTCATCAGTTTACTAAGATAAAACAGCATGTGGTATTGTAAATGGTATGTTACATTATTTTCCCACTGGTACATAGAACTTGAATTGTTTTATATTAAATTTTATAGTATGACATTATTTCTAGGAGAAAAATTAAGCAGTTATAAAATAAGAATGATTAATAAGCAATACATACTAAAATAGAGGGAAAAAATCAAATGTGAAGTTAGAAAAGCTGTAACAAGTGTCTTTCTTACCAAGTGATTACCAAAGCGAAAATTGCTAATTTTTATGCCTTGGACAATCAGCAGGTGTGTGCTGACTTTGTGATTTACTAACAATTATACTAACTTAAATTTAATATCCCTTCCCTTTTTGTTTTATTAGTTATGTGAAGAGCATTGTGTCAGTCAAAAGTCAGCCAAAGAGGGAAATAATAATATTTGGGTAATTGAACTGGAAATCTCTGAAGATCTGAGAAGAATAGGCTTTTAAGTAATGAGTAATTTCATTCATATGTGTATGTGTAATGTAGATAAACACAATAAAAGAACTGACAAATATAAACCAAAACAAACATATGTGAGTCTGAAGAGCAAGGCAGGAGGAGGGTTATTAAAAAACAAAAGGGAAAGAGGTCCCAATGCTAAGGTAGAGGATTATTGGGACTTTGGTGTTAGATTTGGTGTGGTATCATATATCTGAGGGTGTGCAAATATTCCCCCTTAAATCATATATGTTGTTGTTACCCACATTATATCAATTCAAAAAAGGTAGCTCCTACAATTTATGAAAATCTCAATAGCTACATTTAAATTAATTAACTAAGCAAGCCTTGGTAAACAAAAAGAATGCTACTCACTGTTTTAGAACACTCAATATTTTTTATATAATAGTTTATTTTTACATTATTTTGTGCATGTTCCCATCTCAGTTGCAACACCCTTGGTCTTCCCATCACCAAATCACCAATGTGCCAACACCATAGTCCAGAGGGTTTCCCTCCCCCCATTGTTTTTGATCCCATTCCCCACGTCACCTCCACAACATGTTTCTGGTATATAGCTGTTCATCATTATCATTATTTTCTCAACTGTTCTGTTATATTCCTGCTATGAGAGAAACCATCTAGTATTTTTCCTTTTCTGTCTGGCTGATTTCACTAAGTATGAACTTTTCCAGTTTCATTCATGTTGATGCAAAAGACATGTGTTTCTTTCTTTCTTTCTTTCTTTCTTTTTTATATCTGAGTAATATTCCATTGTGTATATGTACCACATCTTTTTAACCCAGTCATCCATTTTTGGGCATTTGGGCTTTCCAATTTTTAATAAAGCAGCAATAAACTTTTTTTTTTTCCATGTCTTTCCAATTGTGGATAAAGCAGCATATACATGGGGTGCAGGTTTCTTTTTGAATCAGTGTTTTGTGTCTTTTGGGAAGATACCTATGAGTGGGATTGCTGGGTCATATGGAAGTTCCATAGTTAGCATTTTGAGGAACCTCCAAACAGTTTTCCATAGTGGTTGTACTAGCTTGCACTCCCTCCAGCAGTGCAGGGGTGTTTCTTTTTCTCCATACACTCACCAACATTTGTTGTTGCTAGTTGTTTTAAGATGTGCCATTCTCACTGGTTTGAGGTGGTATTTCATTGTGGTTTTAATTTGCATCTCCCTTATTACAAGTGATGTTGAACATTGTTTCATATGCGTCTTGGTCATCTGCATTTCTTCTTTTGCGAAGTGTCTTTTTAGCACTTCTGCCCATTTTTTGATGGGTTTGTTTAGTTTATTTATGTTGAATTTCATGTGTTCTCCATATATTTTTGTGATCAATCCATTATCTCTAGTTTTGTGTGATATTTTATTTTTTCCCCAATCAGTGGGATGTCTGTTTGTTTTTTGTAATGTCTCTTTTTTTGCTATACAGATGCTCTTTAACTTGATGCAGCCCCATCTATTTATCCTTCAATATTTTTTTTATTAAAACTACAGGAAAATTGTATTGTAATTGTATAATTTTGAGTTACTATAAACAATTGTCATTATAGTCACTCTTAAATGACTATGACATGGTATGTGTGTGTGTGTGTGTGTAAATAAATAAATAAATTCAGAACTGAAATCATTTAGGAGTTTTCGTGGCTAAACTTCCATATCCGTTGCTAAATGGAATATAAGTAAAACAGAAAATAAAGAGATTAAAGACTTAATAGTTTAATGAATAATAATTAAAAAACATTGTTTTAATTTTATGATTTACACAGTATTTTAATGTAAACAAAAATTGGTGAATTATATTTCTTCTGGCTTAGTTATATTACAAGCCTAGAATTAGAATGATTATTAATGGGTTTCTAGTGAGACTACTTTGATGGGAAAACAAATGCCTTCTTTATGAGAAATGATGGAAAATGGCCTTATGTGTTCTAATAAGAAGAACTACAAAAGTGAATAAAAAAAAAAGTGGGATGATATCAAACTAAAAATATGCATTTTGAAACAAACCTGCATACTATACCACCAAGATGTTAGTATTCAAAATGTAGTAAAAACATTTAAAAATCACCAATTAGGGCCCTCCCTGGTAGCACAGTGGGTTAAAGCACAACACTAAGATACTAAAGCATGAGTTTGATCCCCACCCTGGAGGTGTCCTACATGGTGTCAAAGACCTCTCCTAGCACACCCACTGCTCCCCTCAGCAGTGTACTTTGTCAGTGGGACTGTTCTGCCCCCCACTCTGTCTCTGGTGAATTATCTCACTACCCCTGCACCTCTGACCTGTACACCAATTCTATATGGATAAATAAATAAATCTTGTTTAAAAAAAATAAAAACACCAATTAAGGGACTCCCTGGCAATTCAGGGGTTAAAGCCAGCACTATCAAGCTAAAGGCATCCATTACAACATGATTTCAATGTCCCACTAGGAAGCTAAACACCTGGTGAAACACACCTCTCCTCTCTTGCCCACTGCTCCCTTACCTGCATATATCAGCAGATCTTTCTGTTCTGCTCTCCACTATCTCTGGTGAATCCTCTCACATTATGAACCTCTGGTCTACACCCCACGTTTAGCATGTGTAAATAAATAAATGTTAATCTTAAAAAAAAAACCTCAGCAAAGTAATTAAAAAATAAAACAGAAATAGGTTTTGAATAAGAATTTCTTTAAAGAAGACATAAAATGGCTAATAGGCACAAAAATATGTACATTAAAAAAAAAGATGTCATATCACATATAGTAACTAATAGTATCAAAACAACAATAAACTGCAAGATTTGGAGATGATTTGAAGAAAAGGAAATGCTTCAACATTATTAATGAGAATGCAAGCTGGTTCAACTCTTATGCAAAACAGTGCGGTGATTCTTCATAATTAAAAAATAATAAGAATCCCATAACATCAAGTTACCCTCTAAATACTAAAACATTAATTTGAAAATATATAGGCATACTATGCAGCATACATTTCAGTAGTCATGAACTGGAAACAAGTTAAGTATCCATTGACTGAATATTGAATAATTGATATACATATATAAAGAATGCTATTCAACCAAATAATTAATATGTCATTTTATTCGACCTGGATGGACTTAGAGAACATTATCTTTAGTGAAAGAAATTGACAGAAAAACATGAACACATCATTATTTCAGTCATGTAATATATAGATAAAACAAACATGTACACTGATTAAAATAAAATAATAAACAGAATGTACTGTAAGACCAATTAGTATTTACCATGAGGGAAGGGGAGAAGCGTAGAAAAATCACTACAAAGGGAAGAGGAGTAATGATGAAGTGCATACTTAAACTTTCATGAAATCAGTGCTTTGATTAGTATATATATAGAGAGAGAGAGAGAAAGAGAGAGAGTCTCAATGATGTAAACTAAAACTAACAAAATAAGGGGCCTCCCTGGTGTTCCTCAGTAGACTTACAATATCAGGGCACTCTATACAGAAAATAAATACCTCACGTATACTACTGGTAATAGATACGACTTTTTGATATTTAAATCATCCAGTGTATATGTGTTACACATATACTGATATGTGATGAAAAATGAGCATACTGTATATTGTCCCCTTGAAGGGAATGAAAATCTTACATTCTTATTATAAAATAATACCTAAGACAATTTTAACATAAAATTTTAAATATGAATTTTAACCACCTAATTAATGAGTTTTGCTAATATTCAACATATTATTTTCTTCTTAGATGGAAAATATTATATTGTGGGGCTTATTTGTATAATTTCATATTATAATTCTATTTGATATTAAGTACATTATTGATGATATTAATTTTCCATTTAGTTATTTAAATATATTTCCTCATAAAATTCAATCATACTTATACTATTATTCAACTTAAAAATATATTGATTGTCTTTGGGTCCCTGAACTCTTTTCAAGAGGAGAATCTTGACCCTAATCTAATCATCAGCATTGTAACATTTAGTCATACATATGTCAACCTATTTTTCAAGCTAGTTGTTATTAAATATTTTCCTCAAGGGAATTGTGTGCAAGCATCAATAAAAACAAGATAAAACTAAACTTATTTTTCTAAAATCTGAATCAAACCTTAAAATATGAAGCTAATTTGCTCTAAGTTATGGAGAAATTCAGCAATGAATATGATACTAAATATTTAAATAAATAATAAAAAAATCACATAATGCATTTGACAATGTGTTAGTATCTAAAATACATAAAGAAACTCGTGCACCTCAACATGAAAATTAATTCAATCAAAAAATGGGAAGGAGAGCTACATTTACATTTCTCAAAAAAATACATAGATTTTTGAAAATAAGCACAGGAAAAATGTCTATCAAATACAAATAAAATAAACACAATACTACTCTATCATATCAGAAACCACAATTGCAATTTTAATTTAGGCATTCAAAAACTAATTTAATTGATTGTTTACTTTAGTTGTTTTGGGCATATTGTATTACTTAATTATGTCCTTCTATATATATATTACTTTTATAACAGTAGATAGTAATTTTAATTTGACATTTATTTTCATTTATATATTAGATTATTTGTGTTTTAGAGGTACAGTCTATCTCTATCTTGATATTGTGTGTGTGTATGTATGTATGTATGTATGTATGTATGTACATATATATGTGCATTTATAAACATATATGTATATACACAGAGGTGTATACATGCACACATACACATACATGCATAGATATAAACATATGAATACACACTTACTCATACATGTGTGTATATATACACACAAACATGTGTATGTGTGGTATATATATATATATATATATATATATATGCATATACACATATGTACAAATATACACAACCACACATACACATGTTTGTATATGTGTATGTCTGCACATGCACATGAATATACACATGTATATAAGTGCATATAAATACACACATAAGCATATATGTGTATTATATGCATATCTGTGTAGCTGTATGTGTACACACATTTATATGCATGTGCAGATGTACACATGTGTATGTACACACATATACATGCACATATGTATTTATAATCTGGTGTATATGCAAATATGTGTTCACACATATGCATACATATACAAGTGTATCCATGCATATCCATATTTTATACATGTATATACACATGTATACACACATATATACATATATGCATATACACATACATATATGTACATATATACATATGTATATACATATATACATGCATACCCATACATACATACATACATAAATGCATGTGTTTCATCAAATATGCATATCTATTCATCAATTTGCTTCAAATTATAAGAATTTATCTTTTTAATTGCTGGGTGGTAAAAATAAAATAAAATATTATGAAAACATGATATTTCAAAATTACACTAGTTTTGGAAACAAGTTTACACATAATAGTTTTATCACTTGCTAAATTTTGAAAGAAAACACGAACACATGAACTTTAGTCAAAATTGGGAGACATTTCAAACATTTTTGTTTTGTGCATAATCTTAATTATTTACAATATATCATCAAACTAATATGACTTTTTTTCAAGACAAAAAGCATTTAAATGTAATGGCAGCATTAACTTTTATGAGCGTTTTTAAAATTCATTGAAATGTCATGAATATATATTTTATTAGTATACCTTTGGATATTCATAAATTATAAAGTTTGATTTATTGCATCACTGATAATACAGAGTTCTAAAGTATCAACTGCTTAAAATAATGGTAGTAAATCAAAAATTTATTTTCATTGATGCATTTTTAATATTTATGAGCATTGCAAAATGTCCTAGAATAAAACTATGTTATGAAAGATTGAGAGACAGACACCACTAGTGGCACACATAGTTTGAATGTAATATAAACTTTACTGGGAAAAAAAAAAACACAATACTTGAATTAAACATTACAATGTCAGAAGTCTATTCTAAATGAACTGTATGCATCATGGCCAAATGTTTTATAGAGAGGCACCCACTCATATAATAATTTTTTTGTTACTGTGTCAACTTGTTAGCAAAAGGTAGGCAAACATTTCAGATAGAACTTGTAAGTGAAATCAGGTAGCCTGGCAAAAAGGAGGAGTTGTCTCCATCTATTCATCAATTTGACCAACTCAGGTCTGCTTACTCCATGGCTATGATTGAGAAGACTGGCATAAAGTCAAATACATATTAGAAGATTGGCATAAAGTCAAATACATATTAGAACAACTTCATATTCATCATATGGATTTTTTTTTATTTTTTACTGTATTACATTACAATATGCTATAACTTGCTTAATTGGTTTTAAGCCAAATAGTTTTTTCTAGATGTGTTAGTACATATGCATTTATAGCTGTAATACAAAGACTAAATTCATAACTTTGCTATTAGTTCTGAGAAGACAAGTAGTTTTATTTGTTTATTTATTTATGCATATAGAGCTGGTGCAGGGGTGGTGAGAGGTGCAGGGGTGGTGAGAGTATTTACTAGAGACATAACAGGGGGCAGAACTGTCAGATCTTTGAAGTACACTGCTGAGGGGAGCAATGAGACAGGAGAGGTCTGCTGAGCCATGGAAGTCAGCTGGGAACCTAACTGGCACTGAAGCAGTTGCTGCTAGTTTCACAGTGCTGCACTTTAACCTGTTTTGCTACCAGGAGGAGCCCCAAGACAAGTAGGGTTATACAAACAAGGTATTTTGTATATTACGATGTTTTATAACAGTAAATTGGGGGGATATGATTTTCCCTGCAGTGGATGCAGAGGTATATCTGGAAACATTTTTGATTGCCACATTGGCAGCAACAGGAGATGTAGAGCATATATGTATCTGAAATCATGTTTGATGTTCTTTTGGACAGATGTTCAAGAGTTGATTTGCAGAGTCATTTTTTTTTTTTTGCTTTTATTTTTCTGCTTTTTTAAAAATATATTTACTCATGCATACAGAATTGGGGTACAGGACTGAGGTACAGGGGCAGATGAGAGGGTGAGAGACAGAGTGGGAAGCAGAACAGGCAGATCAAGGAAGTACACCGCTGAAGGGAGCAGCGGGCTGTGGAGACAGGAGAGGTCTGCTGTGCAGTGTGGATCATCTCAGGGACTGGAGATCTAATACTCACTGAAGCGGCTGCGGCCAGCTTCTTCTCAATGCTGTGCTCCAAACTGCTGCACCATCAAGGAGGGCCCTTCTGATTTTTTTAAGGTAAATCCAAATAACTTTCGATAATAACTTTACCGGTTTAAATTTCCACAAATAACGTAATAAAGTTTGTCTTTCTCCACATTCTCTTTAGCACTCATTGTTGCAGATCTTTTGAAAATATTTAATTCTCATGGTGTGAGGTGTTATCTCAATTTGATTTTAATTTGTATTTATTTTACTGGAAGTTATAATGAATAATATATAGTATATGTATGTATGTATATGTGTGTGTTTGTGTGTGTATTGGTAGTCTAATAAGTTAAACTTTTTTTCCCCAAATAAACATTAATCAAAGTAAGTAAGTAATATAGGTAATCAAACAATTCTCAAAACATTTAAAAATGATTTAAGTTATTCAGAAAAGGTTTTCTAAACACAGTGAATACAAATATTCAGTACTAACAATAAAGTATCAAAACAAAAAAGACAAAAAAAATCAAATTCAGTGACATAATTCTAGTTAAAATCACAATTGAATAGTAGCGCAAAAATTAAATACTGAATGTTAATAAAATTAAGATTGAAATTTGTGAATCAAGCTGATGAAGTAACTACATTTATTTATATTAGGCTTATATAAGTCAAAATAGTTGTTCCCAAGTGTAGATATGACCACAATAGATTGCTGAACATCCGCTGACACATTTCATTGTACACGGAGAGTCAGTAAAGATATGCAGCATGCTTTGTAAGATGAGGGCAAACTGGTTTCCTTGGACACATTTTTTTATAAAGTGTGTATACCCAGTGCAAATCAATTCAGCAAAACTGTCCTGATGTCCAGTTGTAAAAAGTAACAGGTGTTCACTTTCTTGCTCATGTTTCTGCAATACGCATGCAGACAGGACTTTGAAAATAGGACACATCATTGCATGTGGCTTTTCCTTTAGTGGACCCTGTGTATAAATAGAATTATTTTATTTGTTGAAATTAAAATAGAAATTATGTTCTCTGTGTTCTGGGAAATATAAGTTCAATTTCTAGATGTTAACAGGATGTACTCCTTCTGAGAAATGTGAGGAAGAACAAATTGTGTGTCTCTCCCATAGTTAGGGTGTGTTGGTGTTAATCTTTGGCATTTCCTGAATTTTGACAGCATCCTATATTCAGCTTTACATGCTATTATCATTGCATTTTATGTCCCAACTCTCTCTTTTAAAATGGTACCAGTCATATTATAGTTGGGCATTCCTCAATGTTTTTGCCTTAACATGATTACTTCTGAAAGACTATATCACCAAATAAGATTACATTCTGCAGAAATTTATGGTACATTTTACCTGTGCATTGGGGAGGAGGATCACACTTTAATTTTGTTTAGAATAGACATAATCTACTTTCTTCTCATGGGATGAGACACAAACCTGGTATAATATTAGCAAGTTTTATGAACAGAAGCTCTCTGGGGTCACTAATCTGCCAATTCATAATAGCAAAAAGAAGAAATATAATACTGTCAATGAAACCTTGCACCTAGACTATTTGTATATTTTGCAATTTAACAAAAGAAGTGCAAAGAAATAGCAGACACAAGACAAACAACAATGTCAGATTTAATATCCATTTACTTCAGGGATGTTTTGATCTTGTTCTAATCTCTAAGTCTTTAATACTGTTTAGGAATATACTTTTTAATTTTTGCTGGCAAAAGTTAAATACCAAATTCAGTCTTGCATGTTGCATGTTGCTTCTTGTTGGGTATTCATGTTTTGAGAAATAATCTGTGAACTGTTTTGATTCCCTAACCTTCAACAGTAAAGAACATATATTATTGTAGGATGCTTCTGCACTCTGAAAAGTCAACCCACTTTGCTCTGCCACCTAGTTTTACTACCCAGAGCTTCCCTTTGTAGCATATCAACTTTTCTTTCAAGGATTTTCATGTTTTAGGGACATTGATTTGCATTTCTTATTTCTCTTACAAATTGTTCCATGTCTAAGAATTTTGGTAAATGATGGTCTACTCATCTGATGCTTCAGAATCTATAGGTTGAAACAAACTTCTCTGAGGCTTCTATAGATCAGGCCTAGCAAACTCAATAACACTCATACTTGCTCCTGTTTTATGCAAGTTTGTTTACTATTTATGTGCAGAGAGATGGGGCACAGGCCAGAGGTAAAGGAGCAGTGAGGGGATCCACCAGAGACAGATTAGGGAGCAGAACAGGCAGACTGACGAAGTACACTGCTGAGGGGAGCAGCAGGTGAGACAGGAGAGGTCTGCTGCCCCATGCTGGCCACCCTCTTGGCCAGTGACCAAACTTGCCAATCAGCTGTGGCTAGCTTTGTAGTGCTGTGCTTTAACCTATTGTGCCACCAAGGAAGACCCTATATAAAATAAATACATGTTAATAATAATTTTAGTCATAAATGAGAAGAAAAAAAAGAACATTGTTGATGCATGTTTATCAAGTTAGGGAATGCCTATATTCTATGCTTTTCATTCAATTACTATCAGTGATATTTTAATAATCTCAATATATGTTAACACTATCAAAATAGAATGAAGCTAAATGAAAAAAATCCTTCAAATTCATCAATTTTCTTTATTCCTGTAAGAAATGCATATCTAAAGTAATAGACTGAAGTAATGGCTGAATTAAATATAAGTTTTTCCTTCAAAAATGTGTATGCCAAAATCTGGGCCCTCCTTGGTGGCACACCAGTTTGGGATGTAGCACTGCAAGCTGGCCACAGCTGCCTCTGTGTGAGTTCAATCCCTGGCCCCGGAGGTGATCCATATGGCTCCCCTCAGCAGTGTACTTCGTGGATCTGCCTGTTCTGCTCCCCACTCTGTCTCTAGTAAGTCCTCTCACCTCTGGCCTGTACCCCAGTTCTATATGCATAAATGAATAAATAAATATGCAAACAAATGAATGAATGAATGAATGAGTAAATAGATGAATAATAAATAAAACTTATGTATATGTGTATGTGTATGTGTATGTGTATGTATATGTGTATGTGTATGTATATGTATATGTATATATAAAGGTGTATGTCAAAATCCTCATGGGTCATTAGGAAATTATAAGATCTTGAGGAGAATGGATCTCCCAGTGATGGGATTAAAATCCTTTCAATTAAACTCTGGAGTTCTTCATTTCTTTCTACTTTGTAAGACTAATACATGAAGATATCGCTCACTGAAGAAGGTTTTCACAAGCAGTCTATCTTTTCACAGAATGCTCTTTGGTTCCCTAACCCTTTGTCATAATATTTATGAAAATTAAGTGTTGTTTTAATGCACTAAAGCTATAGCAGGTTAATAATGGTGGTCCCAGTGGATTAAGACACCCCATTACTGTTAATGCTACATATGAAGGTATAAAATAGCATAGAGTTAATCAGAATGCAATACCAAACTCTTTACATAGCCTATTTCATAAATAGATGGATCATTTACATTTAATCAATTTATCAGTAAAGAGATGATTTCCCATGATCCTCACTAATTCATAAGTTTAGAAGATAAAAACCTCCTTGTGACTACTTCATAGAAGTTGCCTATTAGTAGAGAGAAATCTTGATAAAGAAGAGCCTTTTGATAATCTGTTTCTTCTACTGAACCAATTCAATTGAATCTTAAGTGGTGATGGGGTGTGTGTGTGTGTGTGTGTGTGTGTGCGTGTGTGTGTGTAGTCAGGGTTAGAGAGTGAAACTCTATGACATTCAGAGCTGTCTCTTCTCAAAACCTATAAGCTAAAATAACATATGGGGACTGCCTTGAAGCACAAGGGATTACATCTCAGCACAATGAAGTTATCGGCAGCCACTGTAGCATGGGTCCTATCCCTGGCTAGGGAGGTGACTACATGGTGCAAACAGACCTCTCCTGTCTCACACACTGCTCCCCTCAGCAGTGTATTTCAGTCAGTCTGTCTGTTCTGCTCCCCACTCTGTCTCTGGTAAATCCACTTACACCCTACACCACATCTTTGGCCGATATCCCAAAGCCTATACCTTGGATGCATACATAAAATAAATATTAAAACATAAAATATGAGACAATAATTTTGGGAAACATATATCTCTTCTACATCTTTGATGTAGACATCTCCAAATTGTCACTATGTGGATACTCCTGGTACTGAAGTCTCTTCTTCAACTATAATTGATTAATTTGGTCAACTGCATGACAAAGCATTTTGTTTCCATAACTATAAAAGGTCATGGGATGATTTCATTCAACAGCATATTGACACTTTTTTGTTTGTTTGTTAGTGACACCAATTTGTTTAAATAGCAACATTAAAAGAGGCAAAGTGGGCTTCAAAGACATTTAGATTATTCACTTCTAATCCATTTGCCATTTTAAATTACTCTGAAGTAGCAAGGTTTAAAATGTAAATTAAAGTAAATGGAAGTCATTAAAAGAAATTAGAACATTCTCAAATGCCTAACTTATGCCATTTGTGCAACTTAGGTGGAACTGGAAAGGATAATGCAAAGTGAAATAAATCAGAAAGAGAAAGATAAACACCACATGGTGCAATTAATCTGTGCAATATACTGAACATAAACTAAGGTCAATTAAAGACAAGTCTAAAAACTAACCCTGAAAACTGACTATAGAATTGGAACATGCAGAGGGAAGACAGGATGGGGAGATATAAGAACAAAGGAAAGAAATGCAATGGACTATGGTTGTGAACTATAGGTGATTTGGTGAAGGTGGGGGTTGGGTTGCAAGATGGTAGCAATAACTAATGGGGGTATCCAAATTTAGCTCAATTATATATATAGTGAAAAAAATAAACTAAAACATCCAGATGAACTTTAAAACTATTTGGGGATCATGTAATTCAGAACATTTTTAAATTTTCCATTTCTTTAGAGTAGTAATGGTCCTTCATAATACATAAACATATTCAATTAACCAAGGAACATGTTCTATATCAAGTCCACTAGTCCAATTGTTTAGATCTCATTATAATTTCCAAACCCAATATTTCCATTTAAAATATTTGCTATTTACTTGCTTACTTAAAGTGGCACAGTGTGATGCGCTAAAGCACAGAACTAAAACTAAAACCACTCCATCACGAGGTTTATCCCCTGCCTGGGAGATGATCTACATGGCCTGCCAGATTTCTCCTGACCCACACACTGCTCCCCTCAGCAGTGTACTTCATCAACCTGTTCTACTCCCCACTCTGTCTCTGGTGAATCCTCTCACTTCCCCTGCACTTCTGGCTTGTATTCCAATTCTGTATGAATAAATAAATACATCTTTAAAATATAAAATATTAGTTAAATTATATTTTTGTTAAATTATTTAATGGTGAAAGTAGTGTAATATATTTTAGAAAATTGTCACTCATCTCACCAAATACAGAAGAGTATTTGTATGTAAAACTAAAACTATTCCCTAGTAAATAGCTTACAGTTACATTAAGACTGAGTAATAGCAACACTCTAAATTGACTTAATTTCTTATTGACTTAAGCTGTCTCTTTCACTAAATACAGATAGTTATATACTAATGATCATAACATAAAATATGAAGCTTACATTAGCAATAGTTTGGGGAATCATTCTCCTCCTACTATGTATAGTTATTTTCCACATACCTTCCTAAAATGTTTTAAATGCTTTTGTACTATATAAAGAAAATAATTTTTTGAATATCCACAAAGTTATAATTGGTGATAGGAAATAACTTATATTATTCTATCCACTTGAATCTATTTTCATTTTTAAGAACTATTTCTTCCTTGATCATATATTTATATTTCACTATACTTTTGTATTTCCCTATAGCTCCATAAATCACCTATGCTAGTTCTTTTCTGAATGTTGCATCATGTAACATTTTTTCAATGCACTCAGACCTCTTCTCATGTAAGGCTTTTATTTTTCCCTCTTGGGAAAGCTGTAATATATTTTACTAGTTCAGTGACTGATTTTCTTTTTATTTTACTCCAGTGCATTTTTCAAGAACTGAATCAGAAATTTCAGTCATTTTTTTAAAAAATCACATTTGAAACTGTGATTAGAATTAAATAAAAATGTCTTATAGAACCTATTTGATATTTCTCTTTAAAAAAAAAAAATATATATATATATATATAGGCCTCCCTGGTGGCGCAGCGATTAAAGCACAACACTAAGAAGCTTAAGCCACTTTTGCATGAGTTCGATCCCTGCATGCCCCGGAGGTGACCACATGGCAAGGCAGACGTCTCCTGACCCACCCGCTGTTCCCCTCAGCAGTGTACTTTGTCGATCTGTCTGTTCTGCTCCCCGCTCTGTCTCTGGTGAATCCTCTCACCCTCCTCATCTCTGGCATGTACCCCTGTTCTGTACGAATAAATAAATAAAATCATATATATATATATATATATACATACATATATGCATATATATGTTTATGTGTATGTATATGTATATGTGTATGTGTATGTATATGTATTTATTTATGCTTACAGAACTGGGGTATAAGCCAGAGGTGTGGGAGGGGTAAGAGGATTCACCAGATATAGAAATGGGAACAGAACAGGCAGATCGACTAAAATTCATTGCTGAAGGGAGTAGTGAGCAGGTCAGGAGAGGTGTGCCACACCATGTGGGTCACCTCTCTGGCCGGGGATCGAACCTGCACTGCAGTGGTTGTAATAACCTCATAGTGCTATGCTTTGATCCATTGTGCCACCAGGGTGGCACTACATAATATTTCTACCTTAGATAATGTGTACATGTTTATAAAGCATTTGATGCTCTCAGACTTCCTATTGTTACAGGGCAGGAAAGGGGCATCACTAAACTCCCAAGCCTGCTTGCTTTAAATAGGTTCTGACAACTGCAACATCAAGGCAAAACATATATGACCTTCAATGGAAAGGAACTTTAATGCAATTAGTGTGCAATACAGAAAAGACAAAGAAAAAATCAAACACCCAAAGTTACCCATCCCCTCATGGGTAAAAGTCTACCCAAAAGGGATTGGCCCAAAGCAAGGCCTGAAAGCCTGTCATAAGTCTAAAACACCTCCTGGTGGGGACCATAGAAAAGGGTCAGAAATGGCCAGACAAGTATGGGGGTAAAAGAACAAAGTCAAAATCAAAGTCAAAATACCTCCTCATGGGTCTCTCACCCATGTGTTCAAGAACAAGATGCAAGCACAGTTTCTTCAAATATCTCTATGCTCTATGTGCCTCCCTCAGGTTACCTTTTGGCTCTCCATCCTGCTTCCTTCCTCTTCAGTCTCCTCTCCAGATTCTTCTCTTCTCTGCTCAGCTCCATACTCCTTTTAGGTGAGGCAGGGAAAATAGAACTTCCCCTTTTCCCACCTTGTTACATTATCAATTAGAGGGCTTTTCATTCCATGTATAACTGTGTGAAAAAAATCACAAATAAATTATTCATATTGTTTATGTCCACTTTATAATTTGGTTGATTTTATTGTATTTCAAAAGTGTTTATCAGCTGATCTATGCTCATTTGTATATAAGTATCTTTGACTTTACTATTCAAAATGCCCAGGAGATTATAAAAGCATTTACACAAAATAATGTTACTATAATATTAAATGAAAGCATGACTGCATTATTTTTGTAATGCATTGAACTGAGAGAGTGATTACTGGACTTGCTAACCCCATGTGTGTTTTTGTTTTTACTTGTTGTTGCTTGTTTCTATTCATAGTGATTCTTTCCAATCATTTGGCAGAAGTTCTTTTATGTCAATAAAAAATACATGTACCTGGCCCTTCCTGACATTTCAAAGGGTTAAAGTGCAGCACAATGAAGCTATCCTAAGACACTGCAGCACAAGTTAGATTCCCTGCCAGGAAGCTAACCCACATGGAACAGCAGACCTCTCCTGTTTGCCTGCTGCTTCCCTCAGCAGGGTACCTTTTCTGTTCCCCACTCTGTCTCTGGTGAATCCTCTCACTCCTTCTACCATACCTCTAGCCTATACCCCAGTTTTTGGATGCATGCATAAATAAATATTAAAAAGAAATAAAAGTAAAAAAAAAACAACTCATGTTCTTGGTCTTTATCAGTTAGGGACTTGGATTCTAATAATAATGAGATTGAAATATCAGGTCCATTGCATATAGTCGAGAAGCTCAGTTTTACTGAGGTTTTAATATGAAACTATTTTGCTTGTGAAAGACATACAAGTTTTTGAGGGCGATCCTATATACAGGAACAAGTTTGGCAGCAAACACTGGTATAATATTGAGACACAAACTGATCACCCAAGGTCTAAGATGAATTCTGTTTCATACTCAACTGACTAAAGGAATGAACTCCTAGACCTTTCTTTCAGTATAGTTGGTTTATATGACCAGTTTGATAAATCTCACAAGCCAGTATAAAGTCTTCAAATAAGGATTAAAGAAATATTTTTCAGGTTTCATTGTTTAAAAAAAAAAATCCATCCTAACTCAAGAAACTGTCATTAATAAAAGAGTTTTCTGGAACCCATTGCTACTGCAAGACACAATACCTCATAAAGACTTATTTTCTTTTTAGGTTTTTTTTTTATATTGTATTCTTCCTATAGTTTATTTTTTTTTTATCATTTTGTGCCTGTTTCCTCCTCAGTTCTATTCCCTTTTGACTTCCCATCACCGGTTCACCTGTGTGCCATAACCATAGTCCCTTGCACGTCTCCCCACCATTTTTTATCCCATTTCCCCTTAAAATGCTCTAGTATATAGTTGTTCATTATAATTATCCCCACACCCTGTTCTTTATTCTACTGCTATGAGTGAAATCATCTGGTACTTTTCTTTTTCTTTCTGTATAAATGCCTGATTTCTAAGACACTGGATAATTTACTGCCTGAAATATCTTGTTATTTATTTTCACATATTTTAATCCACAACTTCTAGTCATCTAGCCTAAATTAGGTGATTTTTTGTTCTGTTTTGTTAAACACATATATTTTACTTTTTATTATTTAAAAGTTTATTTATTTATGCATATAGAACTGGGGGGACAGACTAGAGTTGCATGGGCAGTAAGAGGATTCATCAGAAACAGAGTGGGGAGCAGAACAGGCAGACAAAATATACTGCTAAGGAGAGCAGTGGGCAAGATGGGAAAGGTCTGCTGCGCCATGTAGGTCACATCTCTGGCCAGAATGGAACTTGGGAAGTGACTGCAGTTAGCTTCCTACTGCTGAACTCCAACCCCTTGCCCTTTAAAATAAGGGATGGTCCATTTTTTTTTTTTAATAAAGTTTCAGTTGCGACTTCCTTATAAAAATGAAATTTGAAGTTCGGCGGGCTTCAGGAGCCGCTTTGCCCCACGCTAAATCCTGGAGGTGAAGGGGGACGGCTCAGCTCAGTGAGTGGAGCCCAGGTTGCAGAAAGACTATAAATCTGATCTGCAACACTTGGGTACAGGGAGAAACCGCTGACACTGCAGACCCCATCTGGAGTGCCTGAGCATCACACAAAGCCGCTGATCAGCTCCACCAGCTCTGGAACCGTCAAGATGGCAGCAGAATAAAGACGCCGAGATGACTACATCCAAACTCGCACGGGATTGTATAAAAATGGACTATAGACTTACATGCTACGACTTTCAACCCAAATGAGAACATCCTGGACTCACTAGAAGGAAGACAATCGAAGGAAAATCAGAGATCGGGGAGTCCCCATAACGGAAGCCACGCAGGCAGGATTAGCTGAACCCTGCAACTCTGATCTGGGAATGCTAATGGCTTCCTACTCCTTAGGCTCCTATAAAAATCTAGGTGCCTGGATGCCAGGAAGCACCGCAGAGGGAAACTGCCTGCAGCAGCAGCTGCAACCTCTCGTCAGCTTTTTGCCCCAGCCCTGCTACAAACCTTGAGATAAACTGAGACAATTCAGCTAGGGAGAGGAAACCAAATTGTGGGAAAAGGCTGCAGCTTGGAACCAGAGACGCGAGATACCCCGCAGAATTGTTGCTGACCTTTGCCCCAGCAGCCTCAGATGTGTTGCCCTCCTTTGCCCCAG
>NW_004567104.1:4370020-4371520 GCF_000260355.1 Condylura cristata
GCGAGAAAATAACAAAAATAATGAATATCCATATACCAGAGACATTTTGTGGGGGTGGAGTGGGGAATGAGATAAAAAATGGGGGGTAGGAAGGGGAGGTCATGGGATTATGGTGATAGCACAGGGGTGACTTGGTGATGGGAAACCCAGGGGGATTACAAGTGAGATGGGAAAAAAAATGTACAAAATGATGTAAAAATAAACTGTTATAATAAAAAAAAAAAGGAATTTGACTAGAACAACCTCAGATTGTCAACCTCTGGTCACTATAACTCTAATAGTTTGGTACATATACAATATACTAATTTTGAACTGATTTTCTTAAATTAACAATGTTAATTATAATCCAATAGTTTATTCAAAATATTATTTTCCAAATTAATGAATTACAGTGTTTTTAACTTCATGGGATGCCTAAAATGAACTTTGGACTGAAACTTTAGGACAAATGACCTGATACTTAGTATGAATCTGTACAAATTTTCATGTATACTATTTTTCCATTTGATTATGAAGCTTTCCCCAAAAGATATGATATTTTATGTACATTCAGTAGACACACATCAGAAAATATCGATGATCAAGATGATCATATAGTTTTATAGACAATATTTCCTATGTCATAAAGGTCTTACTTTGAAAACACTTTACAAATATATTCTAACAAATGCATGTCTCTGAAATCTAGACCCTTTAGAATAAATAGAAACTGTTCCGTAGATTGAATTATAAAGCATTAATAGTTTATTTAGTCATGAGAAAAAAATTACATTCTTATTTGTTACAAGTTTATAATGTTTAAGAATCCTTACTTTTTATATCTTTTATTTGATTGATCTGTTATAGTTTGATAATCTTAATATTTGTTAACACTATCAAATAAAAAAATAGAAACTACAAACCCCTCAGCTTATTGATTTTCTATCTTCCTATATTTGGTCATAGAGATCTAAAGGAAATAGGCTGAAATAATGTCTGAAACAGGGCTATGCTTGCTTTAAATATTTGGTTACATATAAAGATTGCTGGCATGATGCATAAGGAAATTGACAGGTTTCAAATAGAGTTGATAGTATACATGAACTGGAAACATACACTAAGGAGCTATATATGGATTTTACATGGGTGTTTGAAATAAGATAGATGATAGACATTCCAGGCTTATGTATTGTTATGTAAACTGAAGAAACCAAAGTCACTTACAGGGACAGTGGTCGGAGATACAAACTGTGATGTGGATAGTAAGAAATTGTAAAGTTTAGTTCATATTAATTTATTTAATTAAATTTAGAACTCAATTAAGTATACCCATTGAATATTTTAATAAGCATTTTATCTTTCCCAATTTATTCTCAAAAGCTAGTGATGGGAATAGAAGTCTTTGAATACATTCAGTTGACCTTTTGCCTTACACAATGACTGTATCTTCCAGGTTATGTTAAAAACACTGTCAGAAAAAAAAATGCCATTAAAATTGTATGTCTTTTTTTTTTTTAAGAT
>NW_004567104.1:4372550-4387707 GCF_000260355.1 Condylura cristata
CTTCCTGGTGGCACAACCAGGATTAAAGCTCAGGATTATTAAATCTGATCCCAGGCCAGGATGATGATCTGCATGGCACAGCAGACCTCTCCTGACCCACAGACTGCTCCCCTCATTCAGTGTATTTCATCAAATCTTCCTGTTCTTCTCCCCACTCTGTCTCTGGTGAATCTGTTCATCACCCCTGCTCCTCTGGCCTGTACTCCTATTCTCCATGCATAAATAAAAATATTTAAAAATAATATATATATTTCCATTGACCTGGATCATAATTAAAAGTGACATAGCAGATTTGTTGACTGGACTTCTCAAGTCCTGATTTTGAATTAAATATTTAAAAATAAAATAATAAAAAGCTATTTGACTTTATTTACTGTGTATGTACAAGTATGTTCACTTGTATGTATGTATGTATGTATGTATGTATGTATGTATGTGGGGATTGAAATGTTATTTTAATACAAAGTTGGGGACTTCTCACATCTGAAAAATCATACTCGTGTGTGTGTCTGTATTTTGTAATATGCAACTCCTAGAAACTCTGAAACTCTGAACTGCTCTCCTTAATATAGTGACAGAATATCACACAATTTATAAACATTGTCAACATGCATGGACCTTATAAGTATTAATAACATCACCTAGTAATTGTTAGAAATGTACAATATCCAATCCAAATCATGAACTACTGAATAAGAAACATCATTTATCAGGGTCATAAAATATTAGGAGTTAGCAATAAAAGTTGTAAATTCCATTCTAGGCCAAGTTACTCTGTGATTCAACACTTTTGTATGATAAACATGTGAAAAACTAGACATTGATGTATTTTGTGTTACTTTTTTGAATACCCAGTGAAATAAGATTAAAACTAAAAGAGTTCTTTCATTCAAGCAAAAAGCACATACATTTTGCTTTATAGTTGAATTTGAGACATGTACTTGTTCATACACTGCTGCATTCAATTTCAAACTGCATTTCATGGGTTAGTGATTTCCTTCATATGTATAGAAAATGGACGATTTTGGGGCTTTTATGTGACAAATAAAATAAAAGCATAATGAAGGGTTGTGCAATAGGTTATTATTTCTTAATGTATTCATACTGTGATTTTGTAGATTTCAAGTCACTGCCCAAGACCTTGTAAATTCATTGACTTTCTTCAAACTGTATGAATGTGAAGCAATAGTAACAACTGAATTTGGAGTTTGAGAGTAGTTTGAATTAAAATAAGAAAAGAAATATTGATCAGATAAAGTGTGTGTTTATATATGCTCTATTTAGGAAGAAGTGAGTGCAATCATTTGACAAGTAGAAATCTACTCAGTGCTAAAAAAAAAAAAAATCTTTATATCCATTATGCTATAAATCATGTTAAAAAAAAAAAAAACAAAAACAAAACAAAGCCTGGTTAGGTTCTGACCATGGACCCAGTTGTACCCACAGTTAGAACTACTAGTTTAACATTCATCTGAATCAGTGTCAGAGAAGGCCCCAGATAATGTATGCACCACTAGGTAAATATGCCAAAAAGTGGGACAAGAAACCCCATTCCCAAAAAAGCACCATGTGTAGCAGAGCAGTCTAAAGCAAACAATAGGAAGAAAAAAATGCAAATGGTCAAGCAAACCCTCACAAGAGCAATACACCACAGAAAGAGATTCTCCAGAACTAAACAACACTGACATTTATTTGTTTTTTGCTTTTTTTTGGGGGGGATCAGGCGAATAATTCAAAATTGCCAAAATTAAGAATGTCAAAGACTATGAAAAATACAATAGGAAAAAAGAGTAGAGATCCATTAGAAGACACAGAAAGTGGAAAGAGTGATATGAGAATCATAGTAAATAAAGAAAAAAAAGAGACTTAAATTACAATAAGAATAAAAAAAGTGCAGAATCTAGAATTTTCTGTACATGTCATGGAAAGAGAACAGATGATATAGAAGAATGAATCAGTAACCTCACAGATGCACATGAAAAAAGAAACAAGAAAAGAAAGGAAAGATTAAAAAGGAAAAAGTAGACTTTGAAAATGACCTGACACCATGAGGAAAGGAAATAGAAGAAACAACATACTCTCAAAAGGAGAAGAGCAAGAGAAGAAAACTGAAAGCCATTCAAAGAAATGATTGCGAAAATTTCTCAAAGTTAAAGGAAATGAAAAGTAGACATACAAGGAGCTAAAAGGATATCATATTACATTTATGAAAGGAAGTATACAACAAGACATATAGAAGTGAAAAAGTGAATTTAGAAATCTAGCTTATGTGTAGGCTAAACAACACATTACTGAGAGAACACTGGGTTAATGAGGAAAGCAAAGAAGACATTAATAATAATAATAATAATAATAGTTTGAGATAAGTGATTATGAGGATACAAATTCCCTATCTTATAGGTCATAGAAAAAAACATAATGAAAGGAATTGAATAGCAATATAGGTCTACATCAAGAAACTAGAAGTAACAAAAATAACCTAGTCTATATTTTGATGAATTAGAAAAAAGAAGAACAAAAAGATGAAGGGAAATTCTAAGAATTAAATAAAATAATTAAATGGGAAGGAATAAAATAATAAAAATGGGAAGAAAACAATTAAAAAGGTAGAAGAAAGAAAAGTAATAAAATGAAATAGTAAAGGAAAAATAGAATAAATGAAATAATAAAACTTAAAGCAGATATAAACAAAATAAAAATAAAAAAAGACTACAAAATAGCAATGAAATTGGAAGTTGGTCTTTGAAAAAAGAAACAAAGTAAGAAAAACTATAGGCAGGCTCACAAAAACGGGGAGGAAGCTCAAATAAGGTAATGAATGGAAGGAAATAATTTGCAACAGACACTGCAAGTATCCAGAGAACAATTAGAAATTGCTATGAACAAGGTCCTATGCAAACATATTCAACAATCGAGATGAGATGGAAAATTCCCTAGAATTATACACTCACTCAAGGATGAATAAAGAAGAATTAAGCAATTTGAATAAACCAATGGCAAAGAAGTTATTTATTATTATTTTTTTAAGATTTACTTATTTATGCACACAGAACTGGGGTGAGGCCAGAGGTATAGGGGTGGCAAGAGGATTCACCAATGAAAGTGGGTTGCTGGGGAGCAGAATAGGCAGAACAATGAAGTACACTGCTGAGAGGAGCAGAGGGCGAGTCAGGAGAGGTCTGCTGGGCCATATGGAGCACTGATGGGGCAGACGGGGATCAAACTCACAGTGAAGCTGCTGCTGCTAGCTTGTGTTGTTGTGCCTTAACCTGTTGTGCTACCAGGGAGTGTCACAAAGAATGATATTGAAACAGTATCAAAAATTCTTTCAAAATACAAAATCCCAGGAACAGATGGTTTCAAAAGTGACTTGTACCAAACATTCAAAGATAACTAATACCTATCCTACAACATTAAAATAACTAACTAACTAAATAAATAAATAAATAAAACAGAAAGCAGGAGTGATACAAAAACATTTATTGAAGCCTACATCTCTACAGTAATACCAAAACCAAAGTGGAAACACACACACACACACACACACACATATGGCCAACATAAATCTTAAAATAACAAAAAACAAAACAAAACAACCAACCAACCAACAAACAAACAAAAACAGCCCAAATGCCCAAAAGTGGATTACTGGATTAAAAAGATGTGGTAATATACACAATGGAATGTTACTCAGCATCCAAAAAAAGAAATAGAAACACATGTCTTTTGCAAGCAACATGGATGGAGCTGGAAACAATCATGCCTAGTGAAATAACACAGAAAGAAAAGGAAAAACAAGATCAGATGGTTTCTCTCATAGCAGGAATATAACAGAGCAGGCGAGAAAATAATGAAAATGATGAACAGCTATATACCAGAGACATTTTATGGGGGTAGACAAAAACAGTGGGGGGAAGGAAATACACTGAACTATGGTGATGGCACATGAGTGATTTTGTGATGGGAAGCCCACAGAGATTACAACTGAGATGAAAAAAAATGCACAAAATGATGTAAAAATAAAGTATTATAGACAAATAAAGAACTAGATAATAAAACAACAAAACAACAACAAACCAGCCCAAATGCCCAAACGTGGATTTATTTATCTAAATAAATAAATAAATAAATGCATCACTATGTAATAAAACTACCTCAATGCCCCCAAACCAATGAATGGTTCAAGAAGATGTGGCACATATATACACAAAGGAACATTACTCTGGATCAACAAATGTAAATCTAGGTCATTTCTGACAACTGGGTGGAGCTGCAAGGGATTATACTAAGTGAAATAAGTCAGAAGGAATAAGATAGATATGCAGATATAGAACAAACTAAGGCCCTCCTGGGTGGCACATCAGGTTTGGACACAGCACTGCAAGCTCACTGCAGCCACTTCAGTGTGAGATTGATCCCCAGCCAGGGAGGTGATCCACGTGGTGCACAGACCTCTCCTGTCTGCCAGCTGCTCCCCTCAGCAGTGTACTTTGTCGATCTGCCTGCTTTGCACCCGCACTCTGTCTCCAGTGAATACTTTCCCTGCCCCTGTACCTCCGGTTTGTACCCAGTTATGTATGCATAAATAAATCTTAAAACAAACAAACAAACAAACAAAAAGGCCCAGAAAATTTCAAACCTGCAAGCTGACCCTATATAGGTATGAAGTCTGCAGAAGTCGAGTGAGCAGAAGGACCAAAAGAGGGGGGGTGGGGGAGAGCACAAGGTGTTGTTGAGGTGAATCACAGGGCTCTGGGGCTGTGGGAGGGCTATGGGGACTACAATAGAGGGGAGAGATAAAATGCTGTCCAGAAATTAACAATGATGTAAGATAAATAAAATTATGTAAGTTAAAATAATAAAAGTTTAAAAATAATTATAATTACAATTTCAAAGGTGTACCTATAATAATATGCATTTTTATTGTGTTTCCTTTTTAGTCATTAGGGGTATTTTTTTTTTAAGATTTATTTATTTATTCATACATAACTGGGGTACAGGCCAGAAATGCGGAGGGTGAGAGGATTCACCAGGGACAGAGTGGGGAGCAGAACAGGCAGATCGACGAAGTACACTGCTGAGGGGAGCAGCGGGCAGGTCAGGAGAGGTCTGCCATGCCATGTGGTCACCTCCGGGGCAGGCGGAGATCGACCTCATGTGGAAGTAGCTTAAGCTTCTTAGTGCGGTGCTTTAACCCGCTGCTCCACCAGGGAGGGCCAGGGGTATTTTTTTGTTTTTACAGACTTAGTTGTTTTCTTGTATTTCCATGTACTCCCTGAAGTCATAGGCTCAGATTAGGAGGAGGTTTTTTCCGGATACTTACAAGTAGTCAGTTCAAAAATAGTCTATATGAAAAGAAGACAGTCATATTAGGTAAAACGTGAACATTTAACTTTGATCTAGTACTGTCATATATTAAATATTAATCTTCCCTACAGTTTTTTTTACATTAATGTTTTAGTACACAGGATAGCGAAAAACTCTAAAATAGGTATTTTATATATACATATGCCATTAAACATTAAGACATTTGTAATACACACATTTACTATAATTAGAAGGAATGAGTTCTAGAACAATTACATAAAGTTTGGAAGAGGAAAATGAACTTCAGATGAGACATTTACTTAGAAGAAACATAGATACCTCTAGTGTAAACAAATATAAAATAAAAAAATCAGTTAATTTATGCCTGGATTTCTGACCCTGAAAAAATTATGAGAAAGTGAATTAATTTTTTAAACTGACAAAATTAAAACAATTAGTCTAACAGAGCTGTAACAGACAAATCCAAGCATACTATATGTATTTACTTTGGTACAAATTCTGATACATATGGATATTGAAACTACCTGACACACCTGCACTATTACTACTAGATAGTAGATTTATGGAACCATAAAACCAAGTTGGAAATGGAACGTTAATGTTAATCATCTTTCTAAATATCACATAAGATGGACATTCTTCTGATGCTGAGTTCAAATGTATATTTATTATCCATATCTACATAGCCAAACACATGTATGTACATACATATATGCAAATATGCAAATACATAAATGTATGTGTATATAAATACAGATTTTGATTCATATTAATATGTAAATATCTGTAATAACAAAACATCTGATATTGAGTTTGAACTCAATATCAGAAAAATTTTCATCTATTTGATGTGTGTGTGTGTGTGTGTGTGTGTGCTCCAGAGGACTCTTGGGTGGTCTAGAGGTTGTCTCAGCACTATCATCCCTTAGCACGATTTGATCGTAAGCCAGGGAGTTGACCCATATGGAAAACAGACAGCTCTCCTACCTCTCCTTCTGCTCCCCTCAGCAAGTTATTTGAATCAATCTGCCTGTTTTGTTCCCCACTCTGTTTCTATTGAATCCTCTCATATCCTGCACCTTTGACCTACACTCCAGTATTTCAATGCATACATTAAAAAAGAAAGAGTGAAAGAAAACATACAAAATTGGAAAACAAAACAAAACAAAAAAACAAAAAAAACCAAATTACTCCAACCTATCAATTGATTGGTATTTTAGCCTAAGTTTGTTATCATTAAGTACACTTGAGAATGGGGAATTGTAGTATCTATACAATTTTACTAACAAAGGATAATATTCCTTCAATAGAGGGCCAAAATCTAGAATATGTGTCATCTAAGAGATTGGACAGAGATCATTTTCCTATACTTTATTTATTTTGCCATCCTAGTGAAGTTAATATTTTCATTTAGAATCCAGTCTTCATCTAATTTATGATATTGCTTACCAGAAAACTGTGCTTTAGGAGAAGTGAAGAAGAAAAATATTTTTGTATTGTAAAAGCAGATAAATATGCATGACTGGAATAAATACACACAACTATGTTTAGTAATTTTATTTTCTAATAAATGTTAATTCTAACAAGGTGACTTTACCCATGATTTATTGTATGACACAAATGAGAACTGGAATATCTTATAATAGTAGTTCCTTCACACACACACACACACACACACACACACTTATTCAGTTTTGTATCTTTAAGTAAATTATTACTTAAGAAGTACTATGTTAGGGAGATTCTCTTTCCTAAAAATTGAAAACAATCAAGAGAACATTTGAGCATTCTCTGATGTCTAGAGAAGCCCCATATTCTGTGAGTTTAGGGAATCTACTGACTGGTCAATATCCAATAATTCCCTTTACCAAATATTACAATTAACACATTTTCTCAAAATTTATACCCATACATCTATTCTTGAGTTTTACATTATATTTTATAGTTTATTATCACTTAAGCATTATGAATTATATTTCAGTTGTGAAGTTAATTCAGAATAATTGAAATAAGATCACTAAGTAAGCTCCTGCCTGGTAGCTTTCAAGCTATTTATAACTTCATATAGCAATGCCACTTTTATATCTTCCAGAATCTCTCCTATACAGATTCCTAGGAGGTACTGAGCACTCCTGTACATACTGTGTGCTTTTGAGAGACTTTGCAATTGCTTTAAAATACTATCAAATGTCCATTAAAAATGTGAGAATCCAGTCATTAGCTTTTTTCTAATGATTAAAACACACTCATACATATGCATGTATACATATATGTGTGTACACACATGTGTGTATTGAATACTTAAACATATAAGTTCTGTATGTGCTTTTTCCACACTTTTATTGAAATAAAAACAGTGGTTTGGTCTTGAAGTGTTTTTATCTCTGGTATTAGAATGTCAGCCTATAATTCTTCTCCTATGACTAGAATACCAAGCTATCTGGTCTATTTTTAAATACTTATGACTCTTAGCTCAATTCTATACCAACTTATCATTTCTGCTTGTGCAACTTACTGTTAATGACCTAGTCTAATACCAGCATTTATTTTTGTCCCTATTATGCATAGTTTAGCCAAGAAAATTCCAGTAAAATGTGGTTAAGTCCAAAATGACAGGTGGAACATGATTTAATACGCCTCTTGACATTTATGTGGGCAGTATTAAATTTTCCTGGCTGTACACTGTCCAGAAGATTGTATTTATTGAGCAGGAGTTCTTTTTATGAAGCTAATTTTTGTTACTCAATGGAACTCTAGTTAAGTCATTGGACTTTAAAATCACATTTTTTTTTTGGAAATGTCTGCTTTACAAAATGTCCTTCTAGGGGTTTTACATTTTAAGTTTATGTTTTTGTTTACTAAAAATATGTTATATTTTAATACATGTTACTATTACCATGCAATTAATGTTGTCAGACAACACCCTTGTTCATTTATTTTTATGCTCTTCAATTATTTTCTTTTATTTTATAGGAGATTCCTCTGTCCCTAGTAAAGTGTTAAAAGTTAATTTTGTTATATTTATCACTATTAATAAAATCATAAAACATTATAATCACTATTAAAATGTTAAATCCATTTCATTGTGACTAATGTTATGGGCACTGGTTATAAATACCAAAAATCATTAACTGAAAATTAAAAGCTAGATTTTAAAGTGAGATCCCTGTAAGGGTTTTCTCCCAGTTAAAACAGATCCTTGCATCTTCAGAAAGAATTAAAAGGTATTAAGGAAAAAAAAAGTGCTTCAGATACCTTTGTTAAAGTAAATTTAAATCATTTTTTTTTAGCTAATAGGGCATTTTATCTCTGATTTCTCAAATAGTGGGCCAAAATTAATATTACAATTTATTTTGGCAAAACTTCTTCACAGTTATTTTGAAGTGAAGAATTTGACTTGAAATTATTTTTACGAGCAAGTAGGACATTCTCTTTTTTATTTAAATTAGATTGTTCATGTGAGTTATCAGAGGCTCAGAGTGCCAAACCTATTTTCTACAGAATGATTTGTCAGCTGCACTGGGATTATGACACTGAATATTATCTCTTGAAGGTAATGGTAGAAAATAATGAAAATTCTGAAGCTGTAAGGTATTGTTTTTATATACCTAAAACATGGCTACCTGATTTAAAAAAAAAAAAAAAGGTTTATTTCAAATAAATTTTCATGAGGAATTATAAGTAAAAGGGACTTATTTCAGATGTTACATAGGGTTTATGGAAACACCCCCCCAAACTACATACGTAGTTTGTGAATATAGTAATAGCATATGATTAAATATTGGAAAAGGACTTTTTTTTTAAACCTTAACTTTTTTCTAATAATTCAGTTATCTCCCACAGCTTATACATCACTCTTGGCTAGACCTAAGATTTGTTTGTAGTCACTTCATACAACTTAATTAGTGGAGATGTAATTGCTGCATATACTGTATGCTAATAGATTATAAGCCTCAAGTCAGAGAGTAAGGTTTCATTTCACTAATAGCACAGAAGAATAATAGGATCGTCAGCATACTTGCATCAGACCTAAGGGCCACCAAAACTCACAGAACAGCATGACTTAACTCAATGGCACATAGATGCAGAATTTAGGCTGCATACACAGCACTGGTCCTGGGAAATCTATTGCTTTCATGCCAGAAGTTAAGCAAACCTGTTTGTCCCATAATATCTCACCCCTGAAGGTTGTTCACTAAGATACAACCCTAAGAAAAGAAATGTAAAGAGATGAAGGGGGTTTGTATTATTGTCATACGCCACAAGACATAGGAAAAAGATAAAAGGGACTTTAGAGTACTCATTCCCTGACTTTCTTCCCAAAATAAAAATGACAACTGATGAGTAGTTTGACTATACAGCTGCACTGTACTTTGGGGAAAATTTTACAGAACTAATGATATATAGGTACATATTTTTAAATTAAATCATCCTATTGTAGAAAAGATGGACTATTGTAGAAATTGTAAACAATTGGGATTCTATTTTAAATATTGGTTGCAGAAAATTTTAACAAGTATATTTTAGAAAATATATATTAAATTATAAAATATAACTTCATATTATTCCATATAATTGAAAAAATGTTATAAGTATTTCTGTAATTAGTTATCTTTTAATTTCTGAAAAATAAGTTTTTGTCAGACCTACTATTTGTTCCATAATACCTCACCCTTGAAGGTCCCTGAATGAATTTAAGGAGAAAATAGATAATCAATTAATGTTAAGATATTTGCTGATCTGAATATGAAGATGTTAGATTAAATTATGGGACTGTAACCACTATATTATTTGTTAATACTAGCTATATAAATTTAAATAAAATGTCAAATTTATTCAGAAACATAGTATTTTATAAAACTAAAATGTGACTGTAAACTATTTTCAATACCAAACAAAATATGGGAAAGTTGGTTTTATCTTTTTTTTTAACTTTGATACTTTAAATAAGGGCTTCTAAAGAAAGTAAAATATTCTATTTCTTAGAATTTCTTAGAAAATAAAATCAACTAAAATATTTTGATTCATTTCTGATCTATGGCATACTGTATAAAATGGAGTTTTATAATTGCACTGTCTACAAGTGAATGATTTTCATTTTACCTGTATATGATTTATCTTCATATTGAATTTATAATTTCATATAAGCAAAAAAAAACATTTAATTACAATTAGTTATTGCAAGTTTACAATATGATGATCATGATGCTAGATTTATTTATGCATCTAGAACTGGGGTACAGAACAGAGGTGCAGGAGCAGTGAGTAGATTCACTAGAGACAGAGAGGGGAGCAGAACAAACAGATTTGAGGAAATACACTGCTAAGTGGAGCAGCTGGGCAAAACAGGAGAGGTCTGCCGCAACTTGTGGATCACCTGTGGGGCTGCGGGTGGAACTCACACAGAAGCACTTATGATTCAAACCTCTTTTATATTATTTCTAAAATTCTAAAAAGGATAAAAGAGTGAGTGAGTAATGGGTGGCTGAAGCCAAAGACTGTTAGAGTTGGCACACCCTGGATTTGGGTACTTGTGAGGACGGATGGTCCCAGAAAAAAAAAAATTTGAACAAAGTATAGGTGGGAGTGGAAATTGATAATACAAAGGACTACAGAAGAAGCCCCAGCATTCAGTGTTTGGGACTGAGCATTTGAGTGTTCAGTGCTTAAATTCTGTGTTTAGGATTTCAGCATTTTTGGACATTTAGTGATTCCAGGGGTAGCGAGTTCTTCTCCCATCATGTGGATCTTCCAGAAGGCTGTTATGAACCTCTGAAGGCTATGGAGTGGGTTCCAGCAGCCTACCACAGAGAGAAAAAACTTTGGAGGCTTTGCATGTGGCCACATAATTGAAACTGTTTCCAGTTTTACAGCCTGGCAGGGAAGGTGAAGACCTGGAGCTGGGCACCTCTCTGAGCTGCATGAGTAGCTATTTATCAGCTCTGCATGACTACAGCTGCTGATTTTAGTGTGGCGTGTCTGATTAAATCATGACCTTGACACTAGTCATCAAAGTGACATTAACCTCTACAGTACGAAAAGAAGTATGTATTTAATATGTCCACTGCTCTGCTGGAATATCTCTGCAGCTCCATTAACATTCCCTGTTGTGCCTCCTATTGTCTTCATGAGGAACTAGCCTCTCTGGATGTCACGTGCTCTAGGTCCTCAGAAGGGGGGTGATGACATCTTGGGAGTATTTGTGTTTAGAACTTCAAAATAGTGGGCACTACTTTGGGTGAAATAAATGGCCATCTGTGCCCTCAGTAACCCTTTATGTTTCCATGGTTTGTTAAATAAACAACATTGTTGTTCTCTGAACCTGAGTAGTTTTGCAATTGAACATGTGAGTGAATGAGTCAGACAGTGAATAGCAAAGTATTTGGATGGTGCCCTTGACCAAATTTACTGCCCCTTGCTGTCTTGTATCAGGAAACTATTTGGGAATTGAGAAAATATTAGATGATGTTTAAAAAAAAAAGTGGATGAAATAGCAATCTGTCATCCATTTATCTCCCTTTTTTCATTTTATATGAGGTAAATATTATCGAGCTTTTACTGTATCCATATACTGTTATAACAGCTTTATTTGCTTACTCACTTGATCATCATCACACTATTAAATGCATCTACTTTTCTTACTCATAGATAAATGGCACATTGATGACTAGTGTCAGGGTCAGGATTTAAACTATCATTTTTCTCTGGCAGTTATGTTGTTAATAATTACATTTTAGCATCAGGAAACTTGAGTGAAGTTTGAAGTTCAAAGTATACTCCCTTTCTCTAATTGTGTACGCCTTGACTATAAGCCATATGCCACCCACTATCAATTCAGAATTGTTCACATTCCCTTTCTAATAATCATCTTGATCCATTTCTGCACTAGGTCACTTTCCGACGTCGATCCCCACCTTCACCCTCTTGATCTGGTAGGGTTTGTTCTGGTTTACTTTACTCTGTTCGGTTTCTCTATATTCTACATATGAATGAAATAATCAGGTTATGTTTTTCTACTTCCACATTTCACTTAGATTCATGCATGCTATTGCAAATGGTTAGTTTTATATTTTATTTACAGCTGGACAGTATTCCATTGTGTAGATGCCACATCTTCTTAGTCCAGTAACCCATCTTGGGGCACATAGTTTCTTTCCTTAACTTGACCACTGTAAATAGTACTGCAATAATCATAGACATATCATTATCTGTTCAAAAGCATTTCTATTTTCTTTTGATAAATGTCAAAGAGTTGTATTTCTATATAGCACACATGATAAATCTATTTTTAATATTTTGAGGAATGTCCATATTGTGTTTTATACTAATAGCTGAACCGTAGCTGAGGACCATAAATTATTACAGGTGGTGCCTTGGAGGAGTTTGCTGGTAGAAAACAGAGCACCTAAGAAATGTACTAAAAGTGGGATAAAGCAATGGAAAAAACAGAAGTGAGCTCTCTGCAAGAGGAATCTCTAGGCACACCAGAGAAGAATCTGTGCATACGTGTATATGGAGAAGCTCCATGCAGACCTGCATAAGAGATGCCCCAGAAGAAGCTGAGGTAAGGCCACAGGAAGATGCTTGGAAGAGAAGCTGAGCCACAGCTGCAGTAGTGTGGTGTGATGGCTGTGGAGAGACCAGCAGAGCTGTGGGAGGATTCACAGAGCTGGACTTCATGGGTGTGGGCCACAAGGCAGAGGCCATTGAGTATGACCTTGTTGGAGTAGTCATTTTGGAAAAGTTTTGTTAGGCCTGGTAGAGAAAGGGGTTACTGAAGAAATGGGCATCTTGTTGAAGTGTGCCCTGGGGAAAAAGGGAGACTGGAAGAGCCAGGCATCTTGCTGAAGCATGGCCTGGTGAAGACAAAAGGGTAACTTATACACAGGCAACTCGTTGCAGTATGGCCTGAAGAGAAAGGGAGACCCAAGGAAACGGGCATCTTGCTGAGTGTGGCTTGGAGAAGGCTCGAGACTGGAAACTGGTTTCTTGCTAGAGTGTGTGAGTTTGGCCATTTGTCAGGTCATTTGGCTGCTATAGTCTTAAGTATTGCTTGTGTGATGCTGTGCAGGAGCATTTTGGCAGCTCAAGGAACATTTCCCATTGCATCTGTTTTTCTTTTTTGTATTTATGAATAATATCCTGGCAGGTGTCCTTTCCATAGGCAGGAAGACACCATCTTAGACATATCGCCTATTGTATGGGAGATGTGCTATGCATTATCAGAGGTGGGAAGATGCTATCATTATAACAGTTTTTGTGCAGAACAAAGTCCAGTCTTTGTACTGGACATGATTTTGGGTACAGCAAATGGCCATTATTGGCCTCAGTAACTCTTGTTTTTATTTATTTATTTTTAAATATTTATTTATGCATACAGAACTGGGGTATAGGCCAGCGGTGTAGGGGCAGTGAAAGGACTCACCAGAGACAAAGTGGGGAGCAGAACAGGGTGACTAACAAAGTACTCTGCTTAGGGGAGCAGTGGGCAGGTCAGGAGAGATCTGCCCTGCCACGTGAATCACCTCCGGGTTAGGGATTGAACTCATGCTAAAGTGACTTTAACTTCTTAGTTCTGCACGTTAAACTGCTACACCACCAAGTAGGGCCTTTTTTGTTTTGTTTTGTTTTGTTTTTAATATCCCTTTGTTGTTATTTTCTAAGCCTGAGTGGTCTTGCAATTTTGTATGTGGGCAAAGAACCCAGTCAGTAATTGGTAAAGCATTTGGCAGAGGGGCCTTGACCAATTTAGTCTACCTCTTGCTATCCTGTATTATATTCATAGTCTATGGGCCTATGGACATTATCACTAGCAGTTTACTCTTTTTCTAGTTCTTCACACCCTAGCCACTACCTTTGATTTCTGCTTTTTTTTTTTTTTTTCATTTGGATCAGTCTTGCAAGTGTAAGAGGGCATCACATTGAATTTTGGTTTGCATTTTCATGATGATAAGTGTTGAACATTTTTCCATATGCTACTTGACCATCTGTATTTCTTCTTTGAAGAAGTATTTCTTTTATATTTTAATTCTCTCTTTTGTTGAATTATTTGTTTTTGCTCTTGTTGAATTGTATGAGATCTTTGCATATGTTGAATATTAGCTCTGAAACAAATGCATGTTGTGTAAATATTGAGTTTTTTCTCACTCAATAGGGAATTGTTTCATTTTAATCATTAGTTCCTTTGCATAATTTGATGCAGTACTACTTGTTTATACTTGTTTTTGTTTCCAGGCATCTGTGAAGTTAATACCATGCAGTCAATTTTCCTATTTTCTTCTATTTTGTTCAAAGGTTTTAATCTATTTGGATTTTATTTTATTTTGTATAGAGCTAGATAGTAGTCTTAAGACTTTTCTTTTTACATGACAGATCAGTTTCCCCAGCATCATATGTTGAAAGGCTTTGATTTTTACTGTATATACCCCTGATGTGATTGCCATACATTCACTGTCCATATAAATGTGGGTCTATTTTTATGGATTTTCAACTTTATCCCATTGATATGTGCATGTAATTGTAATCCAATGTTATGATGCTTTTATTACTACAAATTTGGAATAGCGTTTGAAACCTTTTGATGTAATATCTTGGTGCTTATATGTTGAAATCATTCACGCTTTTCATTGTCTATTGTAGTTGCATGTAAATGGTTGTATCATTTGTTCTTTTTCTTTAAAGAGTGATGTTAAACCTCAGTAGGATGCACTTGTTCTGTATATTGCTTTTGGATCAGATGGCCATTCTATCAATGCTAATTCTTCCAATTCGTCATCAGGGAATATCTTCCCATTACAGTGTGTCTTCTATTTCTTTAAAAAAAAAAAAA
>NW_004567104.1:4388002-4389041 GCF_000260355.1 Condylura cristata
TTTTACTGAGGTAACATTGGCTTACCAAACTGTAAGTGGTGCAGAGGCTTAGGACCACACTTCTCCAGATGCACGTCTACCTGTCAAGCCATGGCAATGGATACACGATTCTCACCCATAGTGTATTGTGTCCTCTCTCCACTTTGATTTCTCCATACAATCCCTCTCTTGTAACCTCTGTTCCACAATCTGCATGTGTTGTTATTGGTATTGTTTTGTCTAACTAATTTGTTATTTGTTTTGTTTCTCTCTATTCCACTCTCATTTTCATTATGCAGGTTTTATACCTCCTTTTTTTAAGCTTATTCCTAGATATTTAATTATTTTTACGTAAATTCAATTGCTTTTTTGATTATTTTAAATTTTACCTTATTGTTTGTATGTAGAAACAAACTGATTTTTGTATGTGATTTTTTAGTCTGGGACTTTAACATGCTGATGTATTGTTTTTAATGGAGGTCTAGTGGTGGAGATGTTATGCATCTTATCATGCCATATACAAATAGTGATAAATTTGCTTTTCTTTACTAATTTGTTTTCCTTTATATCTTATCCTTTCCTAAATACTCTAGGTAGAACTTCCAAAATTATGTTAAATGCAATGATAACAGTGGACATATTGTTATGTACCTGATCTTAATGGAAAAACTTTCAGCTTTTACCAGCATATTAGCTTTATTGTCTTGAGCTATGTTCCTTCTACCTCTATATGATTATATACGTGAATAGTGTTATACTTTAATCCATCCCAGTGATTTGTACCCATTATAAAGTGTATCATGCCTACTTTGAACACTTTCACAAGTATTTGTATAACATACTTTTTTAAAAACTCCTTTATTGATATATTGCAGATTTTTTCCCACGTTTGTTAAAAGATTTTTTTATTGGGCCCTCCCTGGTGGCACAAAGGATTAGGAAGCAGCACCGCAAGCTAGCTCAATCGCTTCAGCGCAAGTTCGATTTCCTGCCCTGGAGGTGACTCACATGGCCAGGCAGACCTCCCTTGACCCGCTGGCTGCTTCCCTCAGCAGTGTAC
>NW_004567104.1:4389846-4391551 GCF_000260355.1 Condylura cristata
AGCATAATTTATGCATTATTTGTGCTGACTCTATATATATCACACTTTTTTTCAGGTTATATTATTGTAGGTCACTGTATAAGTGTCAGGCTTCTTATTTCAACTGTTTATACCATATTACACAGCCACCGGTTGTCAGATTTGATCCTACAATCGACAATCATTCTCCACTGCCTGTTCACCAAATGCAACCTGTTCCTACCAGTTTCTACTAGGCCAACTATCATTCTATTGTCAGAATCTAAAGCTTAACATTTTTTTTTGTTCTTTTCTTATAGTTCATATTTTAAGTTCTGATAATTAGTGAGAGTGTATGATATGTCTGTCTTCTGCCTTTTATTACTTAATATAATGGCCTCAGGTGCATGCATTTTGCTACAAATAGCAATATTACATTTGTTTTTATGTCTATGAATTATTCCACATCTTTCTAGTAAACTTTTACACTATACTTACCAAGTTTTCTATATATAATCCCTCATCCAGAGAATCTTAGTTGTTTATGTATCTTGGTCATTGTGAATATTGCTGACTGTACATAAGAATGAATATATGTTGTATTTTATATTCTTTGAATGAATATTTAGGAATTTTATCTCTGGATTATATATATATATATTTCTTTTTTCTCTTTAGTTTTGAGAAAACTACATGTTTTCCATAGAGGTTACAACAATTTGCATTCCCACCACCAGTGGATGAGTTTTTCATTTTCTTCATTTCTTCCTAACACTTATTGCTTCTTGATTTTTTATGATAACAATCATTCTAACTCATGTAAAGTGGCATCTGAATATGGATTTGATTTGAATTGATGAAGAATGATAGAAGTTATCTTTTTATGTGTTGGTTGACTATCTGTATATTTTCTTTATGGTGAAATGACTATGACAATCTTCTGCTTAAATAGTAATAAGATTGCATATATATTTTAAGAATTATTTATTTATGCATACAGAACTTGGGTACAGGCTAGAGATAAAGGGGCAGTGAGAGGATCAGCAGAGACAGAGTGGAGAGCAGAACAGGAAGATTGACTAAGTACACTGCTGAGGGAAACAGCAGGCAGGTCAGGAGAGCTCTGCTGACCCATGTGGGTCACCAACGTGGCCAAGGGTCAAACTCATTTGTCTTTCAGGAGTTGTGGATAGCTTCATAGTGCTGCACCCATTGCACCATCAGGGAATACACACACACACACACATATTCATACACATACATGCATACACACATGTATGTATATACATGTATATATGCACATATATGATTATATTGCTGTTGATTTGTTTTACATTTTTAATAAAATTTAGATGTTAATCATTTATTGACACATATATATCTTCACATATATATTTTAAATTTATAAATTTACTTGATCAGTTGCTTGTTTTAATTATGGTTTATCTCACTATACAAAAGTAAAATTAATTTGAGGTATTACAATTTGTTTGTATTACAGATTCTTTACCTTGTTTTAGTAGATGTCAGTATAAAAAGACTTTTATAATGCAATGAAATGATTCTAAAATATTTATCCATTTTTCCCTTGTTATTTCTCCTTCTACTTTTATCTGGAGGCTTTTTCCATTATTCTCTTTGATGTCATTGATTCAATCCCCCATTTGATCTATTCTACTTCCATAGTTTGCTCCAGAACATTTAATCTCTACTTATATGACTATATTCTGTGTCTCTACTTTTATAT
>NW_004567104.1:4391663-4408363 GCF_000260355.1 Condylura cristata
TTATAACACTTTCTCTTTATAAGTTCATTCCAGTTTTTCTTGTTTTCTTTGTTAGGCTGTTCTGAAAAATACTAGGAAAATGTTATATTTCTTTGTGATTAGATATTAGGAAGTTGTTATCTCTTTTGCCATATGATATATCCCTAATATCTTAGGTGTCGTGTCTTGTATTTATATGTCTGCATGTTTTGTTACTTTAGATTTCTCCTTTTAAAAGGCCTCGATAGCAATTAGATATGTGTATTGCTTTTATTTTTTCAGCAGGCTGTGCTATAATGTAATATGACTTTCAGTTTTCTGCATTGCTTACTTCCACAGACTTCTGGACATTTCTTTGTGCAACTGTTGAGTGTAGAAAAGAAGGAGTGACTTGGAGGAGTCTTAACTGCTTGTGTGAATGTACTGGAGGGGTCTGACCCCAATGAGGGAAAGGACGGAGGTCTTCTTTTCTGGAGAATGACAATTAAGAGTTTATAATCTGTCCTCAGAGCGCATTTCCCAAAGTCTGATTGATATTATCTGATGGATATAAAGGCACAACACTGTTTTCATCACTGTCCTTGATGTTTAGTTTTTTCCCCCACTAGTTAATTAGCAATGACATAAATTTAACAAAGCTCTAGGAATTTTCTTGACCAACCATCATTCAATGAAACATGGTCTATTTCATTCCCTTCTGGTGCACTCTGTGTTGGTCTCCAGTGTCCACAAAGCAATCTAGTTTTGTGCCAGTCAAAGGTTTCTAAAGGTATGATTGGTTAAAATTTTGGGTATCCTCCCTGGTACAATGACAGTGATTTCTCTGACATCAGCTTTATCCAAAGATCCATTTATCTTTATTAATAATCATTTCCAAATAATCTTATTTAAATGTTTATATTATTTTCTTCTTTTCTGTCCACTGATTTTTTTTTCATATCAATAATTACTTTCTAATTTACTTTAGCTTTTCTTTTTATTGTGTATAATCTATCTCCCTCCATTTAAAGCAAACTTCATGATTACAAGACTGTTGTTATTCACTGTTTTGCCATATTATATTTAGTTTCAGAAGTAGAAGCTTGTATAATTAAAATAATAACAATATTGCCTTTGTGACTTGACTTCAATGGGCAATTAAAATGATAGCAAAAACAAACAAGTGGGACTACAACAAACTAAAGTCCTTATTTTTTCCTCAAGTGATACTAAAAATGCAACATGCAGAATGAGATAAAATATTTACACACAATGCATCTGAGGAGAAGCTAATTTCCAAACTGTACAGACTTCTTTGTACAATCAAACAATAACACACAAGAAGTAGTCAAACACTGAGCAACATGACAAAATAGACACTTTTATAAAGAAGACATTCATGGTCTGTAGACACATTATTTATTTATGGAAAGATTCCAGTCAAAATCACAATGAGATATTACCTCACTCCTGCAAAGTGAAGCCTAGATGTTGGCAAATATATGGACAAAATGGAAGCTTACATCCACTATTGGTAGGGATAAAGCTGATTTAACCTCTATGAAAAGCCATATGGAAATTCCTTAAGAAAAGTAACCATCAGATGACTTTCTTGCCCCTCCCTGGCCTGGAGGCACAATTTGTTTCTCGTATAGGCCATATGTTGGAGGGGTAAGAACATTCACTAGGGACAGAATGGGGAGCAAAACAACTGTATCTACTGAAATATAGTGCTGAGAGGAGCAACAGGAGAGACTGGATAGGTCTACAATACCATGTGGCCTGATATTGAACGCTTGCTGCTGTGGCTGCAGATAGCTTCATAGTGCTGTGCTTTAACATGTGTGCCATCAGGGAGGGCTCCTAAAAAACAAAACAAAACAAAACAAAACAAACAAAAACCTTCATTTTATCCATTTCTCTAAACAAAATAAAATAATTAAATTCATGTAATTCAGAAATACCTGTGATAAAATACATACATATACATGCATATGTGTGTATGTGTGTATATGTAAAGCTCCAAAATATGAAATGTCAATTCAAAAAGAAAGCTGTACTATATTCATCGCAGTACTGTACAAAACTGTCAAGTTATGGAACCAAAATTATCACCCATTGGCAAACAAATACAGAAATAAATGTATAATATATATTCAATAGAATACTTCATAACTATTAAAGAAGATCAAATGGCACCTTTGCTACAAGATGAATGTACTTTTCAGTGATTATGTTAAGTGAAGTAAATCTGAAAATGAAATTTAAAATGATTTATCTCATCTGTGGGCTATAAGTTAAAAAAAAGCATACATTAGCAAAATGCAGTTTAAAAAGTCTTGGACTTAGTTATCAGAGGGAATGGCAGAGAGGAAAATGAGGTGAATGGGAGGTGAAATATATAGTGTATTTGGATGGGGGTTGGGGGCAGGTGGAGGGTAAATAAAACATGTGCATCATGGCTAATAAAAAGTATAAATTTCAAAATAATAATAATGAATTATGTAAAATAGAGAGAACTTATTGAATGGTAAAATATATTTATAATCACAACACAACCAGGGGTTAATATCCAAAATTTACAAAGTGTTCATTTAACCCAAGGAAACAAACAAAACAAAACAAAAATAAAACTAACCCAATCAAAACAGACTGACAGTAGACTGAGGAGACATATAGATGCTTCTCCAAAGAAGATAAAAAGACGTCCAATAGTAAAATCAAAAAAGTTCAACATCACTTACCATCAAGAAATGTAAATAAAAAAACACAGTACAATTCTACCTACTTTTATGAGAATGAGACAAAAAAAAAGGAAAGAAAAGAAAAGAAAAGAAACAACAGATGTGAGTAGTGGAGAAAAAGAGAAAAAGGAAAAAGGAAAAGTCTATCACAGTTTGTGGGATTGGGAACTTGCTTAACCCTTATGAAAAACCATATGGGAGATACTTCAAAATAGTGAAAAAAAGCAAGAACCATAAAGTGATTATGAATTCTCATTCTCTCAATAATTTCGCTGAACATTCAAGGAAAATTACCAAACATTACTCAGGAACATATACTTATTTTATTTTTTGGAAAAATATATATGGGGATAAATATTTTAACATAGAATAAATACAAAGTTGGAATTAAATATTATATATTAGATAAATGTTTATTGATATTTCATTGTTCCAATCCCCAATCTTAGGTCTACCAATAGCCTTACATTTTTCTTAATTTATTTTCTGCTGAACTCAGTTAGCACAATTAATACAACCTTTTATTTGTGGCTCTTGAAAAACCTTTCCTGAGGGAGTATACTTATTTTGGAAAGTATAAAAAGACACATTAAAGCATACTAATGGATATTATTCATGGAACAGACACTAGCACATGTTTCAGTGATGCCATACTTTAATTACCATATCATGAAATATATTACCAGCTATGCATATAAATTAGATCAAGGCATATCTCTCTCTCTCTCTTTTTTTTTCCTTTAACTTAAATTTCTACATTCAACATTTTTTTTTGAGTGAGTGTGTGTTGGGGTGGTTAGATTAAGTGATGTAATATGCATGTTTAGTATAGTTAAACATTCATTAAGCTAATGTTAGTATATTTCTATGCATTATTTGCATAAATAAAGGAAACAAAGCAGTAATTTTCCTTATAATTTATGTAATATAGAATACACAGGAAGACCATTGAGGTAAAGTAAGCATAGTTACCTGTCTCATAAAGTTAAATCAGTTTATCATTTTCAGATTCAAAAATTTCATCTATTAAATGACAATGTAGAACTAGATAATATTGTTTATTCCAGCTATCAGATACTATAAATAGACTATGGTTATTTACTAGATGGTAAAACTTCAATAGAAAAAGTCAGCTAAACTATTTAGCAGATTGCTATTCATGGAACTTTGGCTAACATAAAAGTGGAGGCTTTCATAAAGTGCATATGCAAGGACTATCAGGTATGATTTCAGGTTCTTTGTGTAATTATCATGCTTCACATACAAAAAAAATGGAATTAACATTTGGGTACTTAAGAAATTTTCCTTTTTGATGAACACTTCATAGACCATAGTAATTGTATACAATAGAAGCAGTATGAAACTTCATAGAACACTTCTTACCTAATTCTTTTACCAAAAATAATACCTTAAGCTACCAGGTTAATGTTCTCTGCCCTCCCAATCAACAGGATCTATGTGTATCACAATTATAGCCAGTAATATGCTATCAAGAGCTACCTATTCTTTGGTGAGCAGTGTTAGATTACTAAGAAAGTCCTATATACAAGATAAATGAATGGAAAAACAAAAGAAAATAGTAACACTTCAATAAAATTTCAGTGAAATCTAAATAAGAAAGAACCTTATTTGACTGTTAAGGAGGAAGAAAATCAAGGAAAAGTAAATTCTGAGTTGCTAATGCACAGTAAAGACTGGATATGGAGAACAAAAATTATAAACATCCCTTTATAAAATCAGTCTTAATATATCCAGAAGGTAACAGTAGATAAGCCTGAAACATTCGGTTCACTAAGAATAACTGCATCAATAATCCAGTTTATATTTGCAATGTTTCAAAAACCTTAATTTAAAAAAAGGTATATATTTATAGGAAATAATGATATTTAATTCCTTTTTTACAGTCATGGAAAGTCATCTAATTCAACTAATCATGATGAATCTCATAAAAAATAAGAAAAAATAAGAATAATCTACATATCAATATTATGTAATTGGGTCTCCTTGGTGGTGCAAGAGATTAAGTTTCATCATTATGAAGTGATCAGCAGTCACTGCAGCACAAGTTCAATACCCAGCCAGGAAAATGACCCATGTGGTCATTTCCTCTCCTGTTTTGCCTGTTGCTCCCCACTCTATGGTGAAACCTCTCACCCCCAACACTCTGGCATGTATCCCAGTCCTTGTATTAATAAATAGATCTAAAAATAAATTATGTGATCAACAGAATCAGATTCAGAAATATACTGGATGGCAGTGTTATCAGACAATTAAAAAATGCTAAGAAAGATATGTGATAAATTATGGTGAAGAAAGTAAAAAAATATGCATGGGAAACCATTAACTTAAGCTGATAGATATGAGTAAAATAAAATATGTATGTCATGAATTAATTTTAAAAAAGTAAAATAATTTAAGTGTTGTTTAATTAACTCCTAAGTTAACTCAACACAGTTGAGGAAGAACTCAGTAAAACTGAAGATAGATCAATACAAAATATTCAATATTAAAACAAAATGATTCCTGAATATAAATTAACAGAAAAAAAAAAGAATCGGACAATATCACATATTCTATAAAATGTAGATATCAAAAGAAGGGAAATAAATAATTGAGAATATATTTCTTAAGAATTACAAAAGTGGGCCCTCCTTGGTGGGTTAAAGTGTAGCACTAAGAAGCTAAAGCCACTTCAGTATGAGTTTGATCCCCGACCCAAGGTGACCACATGGCATGGCAGACCTCTCCACACCTTTCCGCTGCTCCCCTTAGCAGTGTACTTCATCATTTGGCCTGTTCTGCTCCCCACTCTGTCTCTGGTGAAGCTTCTCACAGCTCTTGCACCTCTGGCCTTGTACTCCAGTTCTGTATGCATAAATAGATACATATTAAAAATAATTGCAAAAGTAATCAAATACATCATAAATAACCAAGATCTAAGAAGCTGAGTGAGTAACATGATTATTGGTATAGACTACAGTAAAAAAAAAAAAAGATTAGCAATGAAGTTATAAAGTCTAAAATACTTTGAGTTTAAGTATAAAACAGAATTTATAAAATTTGAGTCAGCTTAAGAATTATTTATATGGGCCTACCTGGTTGCACAAGGGGTTATGTCTTAGTACTATGAAGCTACCTGCACCCACTACAGCAGTTTGATCCCCAGACAGGTAGTTAACTACAGGGCACAGAAGACCTCTCCTGTTTCACATGCTGCTCCTCTTAGCTGTGTATTTCATTAGATCTGCCTATTCTGTTCCCTTCTCTGTCTCTGGTGAATCCTCTCATTTTTCCAACATTCTGGCCTACACCCCAGCTCTTGAATGCATAAGCTAATAAATTAATATTTTTTGTATAAAATAAATCACTTACATGACAAAGCATTATTTTTATTTGATTAGGAAATATTTGTAATCAATTAATTCTATGCCTTCCATAATATGCTAGAAAATGTAGCATTATTAAAGCATAAAACAGGATAACCAAATGATTAAAATAAAATCAGAAAACAAACTCATAGTGGAGAAAGGAAAAAGTAAACTAATTGGAACACATATTTGTTCATTCAAAAGATTGATAAAATTAATGATTCACTAAACAGACTGACCAATATATGTATGTTGGCAAGGGAGATAGTAGAATAGGGGACACTTGCTATACTACAATTAGAAACGAAATAATCAATATGTTAAAAAGGGTACTAAATTAATGCTATAAACAATGAGATGAGCACACACTTTGCTACATATATGAAATTGCCAGATTTGTTTAAAGACAAAAAAGCAAAGCTAATTAGAAGAAAATGAATGAATGAGTGACTAAATAGTCTTTAAGTATGAATGACTTAAGTTAACTAGTTAAATTAATTAGAGTAGTTGAGTGGATTTCAAAACAAAGTCTAACATTCTCTTTATTAGAAAATGATTCTTAACAACAAAGGGGACCATAAATTAAAGACTGGAGAACAATATTATAAGAAAATGACAATTGAAATAATTCAGATACAGTTCAGCAAGATAATGACAGTGATGATTCTGACTCATTTCAACGTAGTTAGACATAAATTGCTGCCATGATATCAAAATACCTGAAAAAAAAAAAGTGTAGATCACATGAAACACCAAAAGTAATGTTCTGGTATAAAGTGTTAGGAAAACAAATTGAACCATGATACATTAAAAAAAATCAATATTTTTACTAATCTTAAGGCAAAACACATCAAGGGAGGGTCTCCTGCTACTACTATACAAACTTCCATAGTCATTAATTTGTGCGCATATCCACATAAGGGATACTCAACAATGTGCTGGATAAGAGTGGACACAAAGTTTGTATGCAGAAAAGAGGGTAAACTGTTGGAAAACTTCAGGAGAAGGATACAGAATTATGTCTCCCATTTGAGTAGAGAGTTCCAAGAACAGCTAAAGCCAGTACAAGGTCAAACTACCTGTGCCTCCTCACTGAATACCAACCCTCACCCGAAGCAGTTGCCAAAACAAAGACTGAACAATTTCACTACCTAGAGTTTAGGTATCTGGATCTGAACCACAGATGAAATCACTGAAGTTTAATATACTGTAGCTGAAAAATAAAGAATAAACAATAAAGGTGAGTTCATGGTTGTTTCTCAAGTACATATTCAACTAGCACTGCAACTAATGTTTAAATATAATCTGAATGTGGAGATTGGCATGAAAAAAATGTGAGAAACTTAGTTTGAGAAATAGTCCTATATGAATGTACCACTAAGGATTCCCAGCACACAACACTGTTAGCAACAGTGCAGATGAAAGTTTGAATCATTGTTATAAAGGTAGTTACTTTAGTTTCCTACTGTCCTCATTCCTCTCAATATATTACCCTTTGCTGGTACCAGTTCTATGGCTATCAGAACAGGTGTAAAGTCATCAGTTTGAAAAATTATCCAAATTATAGCATATAAAAACTAAAAATGAAAGGCAGTACATATTACTAATCTTGGAGCAAAAATACCCTAAGGGAAGTGTCACCAAAATAGATATGTAAATTATTCGTGAAGAGGAGTTCAAACTAATAATTGTAGATGTTCTCTGAGCTAAAAAAAAAAAAAATGAGGTAAAACAGTAAAAGATAAAAGACAGAAAATATTAGACTTTTTCAGTTAAACTAATGTATCCAAATATAACAGAATTGAAAAATACAATAGAAGAGCTCAAGAGCACACAAATATGAGCAATGGAGAGAATTATTGAGTTCAAAAACACAATGCCAGGGAACACAAACATGAAAGAATAACTAAAATATTATTATAAAGGAACAGAATAACATATATAGTGATGAGAAATTATGTAACACAGAGGAGGGAGAGATTAATAATATGACACATAAGATCTTTAATATGACACTTTAAGATCAGAATGGCCCAAAGGCAACACAAATAATGCATTGTATGCTAACCTTGGTAGACCCTTCCGCCAAAAATTGATAATGCATAAGACAATAAAAATGGAAATTAAGCAAAATATAAAACACCAATAAATAAATAAATGGAGATGAACTAAGATAATAAAAAGTAATACACATGCCCAAGAATACTTATATCGTGGTGATTAATTTATATGCAAATGACCTGAATTAATCAGTTATAAAGAATAGGATATGGATTTCTGTATGGATTTCTGAACTAAGTTAAAAGGAGAAAGACCAATGCCTTATCGGCTCACTTATATGTAGAATATAAACATAAGTAGATATTAATCAAAACAAGCCAAAATGAACCCATCATCTGACTGCAAAATTGAGGAAAATCAAAAAACTCAGACACAACTGTACTTATAAAATATAAAATAGAACTCCAATTTCTAAAACATAATAAAATATAAAGATGGATACCACACTATGATTCAGAGCCTAATTAAATAATACATCAATCTTTCATACATAAATATGCACTGAATAATTATGTGTGTGTGTGTATGTTTGTGTGTATGTGTGTGTGTGTGTGTGTGTGTAATACAAGACAATATCTAACAGAGAGATATTGACAATAAAATGATACCAGGGAATACTAATCACATCACAAGAAACTATGTAAAATTCAACAAGACACAGATTAAATAATAAGCTTAAATGAAGAACTAGACTAAATAGGGTTAATATATATCAATAGAATATTCCATCAAAAAATACCCTGCATACAGCTTTTTTCAAGTTACACAACCCATTTTCAAGAATAGACTTGAGACACAAGTTAATGCTACTATAGATCTAGAAAGGTACAAATCACACCAAACACACTGTCTGATCTTATTATCATAAAGCTAGAAACTGGTTATTAAAAAATCAAGAAAAAACTAAACATATGCTGTTTAGTAGCTATCGATTAAAATAGTAAATATGACAGAAATAATTAAAAATGAGACTAATGAAGATGTGGGTACCATCTACCTCCTTCTACAAATATAGTGAAAGCAACTATATAAAGGAAACAATTTGCATTGTAGACCTATATTGATAGGCAATAATAGACCCAAACAAATAACTTTAGATAAAACAAAACAACTTGAAAACAATAAGCTAAAAGTATGAAACTTAGTAGAATATTCAATAAATGATATCATGTCAAATTCAACAGTATAACTTAAATTTGATATTATGATCAAGAATGGCTATTACATTTATTCCAGAATGGTAAGGGTGGCTTAATACACACATTACAATCAATGAAAGGCATCATATCAACAATAGAAAATACAAAAATTGCACAATGATATCCATGACTGTAGATAAGGCATTTATGATAAAATCGGTTATGATAAATCAAGTTATTATAAACCCAGTTATTATATAGAATTTGAAAAATTATGTGAATAGGACAAACATACCTAAATACAATAAATGGAAATTATTACAACAGCAGATGATATAGTATTTAATGATGGAAAAACAAAATATTTCCTTACAAAATATGGGAAAATACAAAAAAATCACTTATCACCTCTGTTTCACTTGAACAGTTATAACTTAAATAAAAGTGTGTGTCAGATTTATTATATAAAAGTCATAAATGAAAGGAATCAAAGTCAGAAAATTAGGAGGTTGGAATGAATGTGATAGCAGCTCTCTTAAGATAATGGTATTACCCACATATAGTCAAGAGATAGAAGAAATAAAAATGAATTAAAAGTTCCCTTCTTCCAGTAGGCATCATGTAAAATATACATAGGTATTTAGGTATTTATAAATCATGCCTTCTCTACTTCAATTTTTGAATGTCAAACTTTTGTTATGGACTTTATAATGTTAATATAAAATATACCAGGTGATGATTTTGATAATTTGGATTTTTTCAGCAACGTACTTTTTTTTTTTTTTTAAAGATTTATTTGTGCATATGAAACTGGGGTACAGGCCAGAGGTGCAGGGGCAGTGAGAGGATTCACCACAGACAGAGCGGGGAGCAGAACAGGCGGATCGACAAACAACACTGCTGAGGGGAGCAGCGGGCGGGTCAGGAGAGGTCTGCCACGCCATGTGGTCACCTCCGGGGCAGGCGGGAATCGAACTCATGCGGAAGTGGCTTTAGCTTCTTAGTGCTGTGCTTTAACCCGCTGCGCCACCAGGGAGGGCCCAGCAACGTACTTTTAAGTGTGAAAAAAAAAAAAAAAAAGAAAAATGGTGCCAGGAAAACTGAGAAGCTCCTGATAAAATAATGAAATTGGAGCACTATCTAAATACAAACACTTCTTACTGAAATCCGGTACAAAAGAAGAATGTACACTATCACCAATCCTATTTAAGATAGTAATTGAGAGAATAAGATCATAGTATTACATCAATATGCAGAGAAAAATTGAGTGATTAATTGTGCATATGTGCATGTGTACATTTTACAATAAAACATTAACCATGATAATAAGTAATTGTATATCAAATGAGAGGTAGGGCTAGAATATGAATGTTTCATAATATATAATATTTAAAACTCTGCCAAAAACTACTAAACACTATAAAAGAACACAGTAAAATTATAGGATACAAAATCAGTAAACAAAATATTATTTTTTTGTGAAAACAGTGAATGGAAAAGAGAAATCAATAAATCATTACCACTTACACTCACATCATAAATGTTGAAATGGCTAAGAGCAAACATAACAAAAAAGATGAAGAATCTATACAATGAAATTTATTAAATATTGTTAAAATTAATATTACACAAAGAAATGAAGATATCCCATATTCATGAAATTGAAGAACAGACATTGTTAAAAATATCACATCACCTACATCGAATTTACAAATTCAATGCAATGCCTATCAAAACTTTAATGATACTTGTCAAGGAAATAGAACAAACAGTTCTAAAATTTGTATTAAACAAAAGACAGTGAATACTATCTGAGACAAATGAAAGAAAATTCAGGCATTACACTCCTTGACTGAAACTATATATAAAGTGTTAGCAATAAAAGTTGAATAATGATCATGCCCATCAATTTCAATAAATTATGTTGAGTTGCTATCTCTAGGAAATAAACCTACACTCCAAGCATAAACATAAGGTAAAAGAAAAGGAATGGGAAACATTTATACTAGCAAATGGTATCCAAAGGAATCCAATGATAGTCAAACTTCAGTTAGATAAAATACACATCCAATTAAAAATAGCAAAAAGAGATAAGGGTGCATATTACATAACAATTAATAAGAGAGTGATACAGCAAAGGGGCATAACACTCACTGATATGTACTAACCAAACAAGGATTACCAAATACATCAGACAATTGCTATTAAATCTGAAAAAAAAAAAGAGAAAATCCATATGTGATTAAAGATTTTAATGCACCTATCATAGTTGGATTGGTTAACCAGGCAGAAAATAAATAAAGACATGATTTCCTAAACAAAGAATTAGATCATATCAGCTTAACAGATATATATGAGACATTGGATACTCAAAATGGTTAATATACATTTTTCTCAAGTGCACATGGATCATTCTCCAGGATTGATCATATCCTGGGTCACAAGATAATGATCAACAAATTATGAAAATTTAAATCTTACCAAGTATCTTCTCTGACCACAGAGGGAACACACTAAATATCAGCTACAAAGAAGAAAACAAAACAAAACAAAAATCCTCTAGTCCTTGAGCACTGAACAACATTCTACACTAAAATAAATTATAATTAAGACAGACCCCTCCACAATGTATGAAACATACTGAAACAGAACAAAGAGAGTGGGATAATGCATGCCCTCATCAAGAAAAAAGAAAGGATCCAAGTGAACAACCTTGCCTCTTATCTTTTTTTAAAAAAAGATTTGTTGATGTATGCATACAGAGCTGAGATACAGGCCAGAGGAGCAGGGGCGTGAGAGGATTCACCAGAGACAAAGCTGGGAGCAGAACAGGCCAACTGATGAAGTACACTGCAGAGGGGAGCAGCAGGCATGTCAGGAGAGGTCTGCTGCACCATGTGGTTCAGCTCCCGGATGGGCGGGATCAAACTCATGCTGAAGTGGCTTTAGCTTCTCAGTTCTTTGCTTTAGCCTACTGTGCCACCAGGGAGGGCCCCCTTGTCTCTTATCTTAAATATGTTTTAGAAGAAGAACAAAAGAGGCCTCCCTGGTAGCACAATTGGGTAAGTCTCAGTACTATGAAGATATCAGCAACCACGTAGAACTAGTTGGCTGTCAAGCCAGAGAGTGACCTCCATGGCACAGCAGACCTCTCCTGCCTCTCCTGCTGCTCCTCCCAACAGTGTATTTTTATTAAACTTATTCTTATTCAGCACCCCATTCTGTGTTTGGTGAACCATCTTGTATGCATAAATAGAATATAACTTAAATATAATAACAAAAAGTTATAAATGAAAACAAAGCAATGAAAGGAAATAATAAAACTCAAAGTAAAAATAAATGAAATTTAAATAAAAATACAGTTCAAAATATCAATGAAAATTTAAAAAAATCGATTATTTGAAAAAAATAAGCACAATAGTTTATCCCTAGTTTAGTTTACTATGAAAAAGCAAGATAAAACTCAAGTCCTCCCTGGTGGTGCCAGGGTTGAAAACACAGCACTATGAAGCTATATGCAGCCACTGTAGCCCCAGTACCCTGTCCAGCCTGCCCAGGGAGCTGACCCACTGGCACAGCGGCACAGCGGCCCTCTCTTGTCTTCCCAGCTGTGCCCCTTAGCAGTGCATTTCAGTCAGTCTACCTGTTTTGTTCTCCACTCTGTCTCTGGTGAATCCTCTCACCACATCCTTTCTCCCACACTTCTACCCTGTGTGCCAGTTCTTTTATTCGTAGGTAAGTAAATCTTAAGTAAAATAATGATAAAACTTAAGTAAATTTAATTAAAATGAACGTAGGTAGAATTAGATAAGACTGAAGAATTCAGAGGATACTCAGAGATTACTATGGACATTAATATGCGATAAAATTGACAACCAATACAAGATGGAGAGACTCTTAGATTAGGCTATTATCAATGGAATACCAAGAGAAATCCTAAGTAAATGAAACAGAAACAGGGAAATTGAAATTCTTCCAGAAAACAAAATCCATGACCAGATGTCTTCAAAAGTAAGTACCAACAATCTTTTAAAGATGACATAATTACTACCTAGGTAGGTTTTATAAAAAAGAAAATCAGAATGATGAAATACTTCCAAATATATGTCATGAGGCATAAATGATTTTACCACCAAACCCAAACAAAGACAACACAAAGAATAAAAATCTCAATAAAATTCAGGAAACAATATTCACCAATATATTAAAAGGAATACACATCATCGTCAATCAGGATTTACATCAGGGACACAGGATGGTTCAAAATCTGTGCAACCACAACAAAAAAACAATAATAGAAATCCATACAAGCATATCAATAGATGCTAAGAAATTATTTGATAAGATCCTGCATATATTTATGATGGAAACTATTAAAAATCTAGGTACAAGTAGGACACATCTGAATGTAATAAAAGTCATATGACAAATACATAGCTAGCATTATTCTTTTTAAAAAATATTAATTTATTTATGCATACAGATCTGGGGTACAAGCCAGAGGTGCAGGTGCAGTGAGAGGATTCACCAGTAACAGAGCGGGGAGCAGAACAGGCAAATCTACGAAGTACACTGCTGAGCGGAGAAGCAGGTGGGTCAGGACAGGTCTGCCTCACCATGTGGGTCTCCTCCAGGGATGGGGATGGAACTTGCACCTACGAGGCTGCAAGCAGCATTGCAGTGCTGACTTTAATCCATTCTGCCACAAAGGAGGACCACCTCTAAAATATTTGAGTAAATAATTTTAGGCCATTCATGGTGAAGCAAAGAATTAAAACACAACTATATTAAGACAGCCACAGCTGTTTTAGCCCAAGTTCGATCCCCAGCCAGGGAGGTATCCCACATGGTATAGCAGACCTCTCCTGTCTCCCCCACTCCTCCCCTCTACATTGAACTTCATTAATCTGCCAGTTCTGCTCCTGTCTCTGGTGAATCCTCTCATCACTCCTACACCTCTGGCCTGTACCACAGTTCTGTATGCATAAATAAATAAATCTTTAAAAAGTTAAAATAAAATTGCCATATAAGCATTGAAAGATGGTACTTCCACAAATAACTAAATTTTAATTTCCATTCTGGCTTTGTCTAGAACATTGAAATACATAAACGTATCAGGAATTCCAAATTCAGTCTAGACTATATTTACTGTTGAATTTAATCTTATAAACAAATATCTTATATAACATATATAAACGACCCCTGCAGTCCTTCATATATCATTTTGGTCATTTATTAAATTGACCTAAAATAAAGGGATGTAAAAATGTGCAAATATATTGATAATAAATAGCAGCATTAATAACTATGCAGAATGGAACTGAACACTTTACAAATAGCAGAAAGTCACTTGACAATGATTTATTTCAACACTGAAGTGACATTGTTAGTGTTGTTGCTGCTATCAGGAAAATAACTTGAAAATATATGTATGTCAGTTATAACCTAAGTACATATTAAAGTGAACCTTAGATATCTCTACATCCTCTCAGGAGAAAGCAGGTGAAGCATTGGTAAAGATGAAGAAAGATACTCTGATTTCTTGCAGTTATCTTTGGACACTTAGCTGAAGTTAAAACATTGATGTTTTGTAATACTTATTTTCTTACCCTTATGTTAAAATAAAACTGTGAGGATAAGTCACAAAAATGGCAAGCAAAAAAAAAAAAAAAGAAAAAGAAAAAAAAAACATGTAATGCTGCTTCTCTCTTCTTTTTAAATACTTACAAATTCAGTTGGTATAAATGAGCATCCACATTCACAATATAAAGCCAGATCACTAGCCCACACCACACACAAAGTTAACCCCACACACAAAGTTAACCCAGCATGTATTAAAAAAAAAAAAAAAGTATACAAGAAACAATGTGACAATGTGCAGATAAAATACTAAAGATGCCACTGGGGGGAAAAAAAGAAAAAAAATAAATGTAGTAAAGGGTCAGACACAAAGAAAATACACAAAAGCCTGTTTCTTTCATTCAAATTTATAAATATTGGACTCTTGAAGAAAGTCAAGAAAACCATCCCTTTGACAGTAGCATCAAAATTTTTAAACACCTAAGGATAAAAAAAGAAATTAGATTCAATCAAAATTATAAGGCATTTTTTAGGAAAAAGAAATGGAAATACAACCCAAGGTCATATATTAAAAGCATTAGTATTGCTAAGATGTCTTCTTACCAAAGCAATATGTAGCTGCAATATAAACTCCATTAAAATTTCAATGGAATAGAATAAACACCACTGAATCACATAAGAACCCAAATAAACAAAACAGTCTTGACAGAAGAGAGGAGATTGGCAAACTTACTGAAATATACTGAGAAGAGCAGTGTGTGAGACTGGAGAAATGTGCTGTGCCATGTGGGTCACCTTCTTGGCTAGGGATGGAACTCTAACTGCAGCGGTTGTTGATATTTTGATAGCAACAAAACCTTAAATCCTGTGCTACCAGGGAGGCTCAGAATTCACACAACTTAACCATAAATGGGATTATGAGCCAAAATAACACTTTTCCAAAGAAAGCATATAGATGACCAACATCAGATGACCAACATGCACATGAAAAAATGTTCAACATTGTTATCAACTGGGAGTTACAAACCAAAAATTCACAATGGGATACCACCATACACCCCTGCAACATCACACACACACACACACACACACACACACACACACACACACACACACTCGTGTGTGTGTGCACTGTGGGTGGGTATATATGCATGTGTATGCATATATGATCACATAAATGTGCATAGGTATGATTGTATACACATGTGTATGTATACATGCATGTATTGAAGGAATATATGCAATGCCATGTTCATTGCAGTGCTATTTAAAATAGTCATCATAGGCACAACCTAAATGCCCAATGACAATGATTGAGATTAGATATATAATGGAAGGAATAGAAGATAACTATAAAAAAGATACACTGTTTCCATGTGACAAAGTTGTTTATATTCTTGTGTAATTCTGCTGAATTGGAACACACACACATACATGCATACATATATACATACATACATATATATATGTATATATATGTATATGTATATATACATACATATATGCATATATGTATATACATACAGGTACATACATACACACACACATACAGAACTGGGGTACAGTTCAGAGGTATGGTGGGAATGAGAGGATTCACCAGAGACAGAGTGGGAAGCAGAACTGGAAGAGAACTGAAATACACTGTTGAGGGGAACAGCAGACAGGACAGGAGAACAGGAGAGGAGGTCTGTTGTGACATGTGGGTCACCTCCTTGGCCGGGAATCAAACTTGTACTCAGAGGCTGAGGAAAGCTTCATAGTGCTATGCTTGAATGCACTGTGTCACCAGGAAGGACCCTAGAGGAAAGTGTTAAGTGAAATTAAGTGAGGAGAAAGACACTACATGATTT
>NW_004567104.1:4409803-4411397 GCF_000260355.1 Condylura cristata
TACACTGCTGAGGGGAGCAGCGGGCGGGTCAGGAGAGGTCTGCCACGCCATGTGGATCTCCTCCGGGGCAGGCAGGAATCGAACTCATGCGGAGGTGGCTTTTAGATTCTCGATGCTGTGCTTTAACCCACTGCGCCACCCGGGAGGGCCCTATTCAATACTTTTATTTTTTATATTCCATCATTAATCCTTCATGTAATTCCATTTTGACAGTCCCTTCAAATTAACATAATGCTTGTCCATGTGTTTATTCTTACCTTCATCTTGTTACTTTTAAACACTAATGAATTCTGGCTGTTATGGATTTTTTAAATCAACTATGGATATCTCATTCCTAATTGACAAATAATTTAACAACTGTTAATTAGATAAATATAAATATATTTCTTAATTTCTAAGTTAAGTCTTGATATACTGAACTTAAATTTAATATCAGTAGATATCTGTGCTGAAGAATTGTTAGTCTGTCAACCTCGCTGATCATCAGGAATGGAACAAATTACTTAATTTATAGGAGTTACAATAGACTGTTATCTTTAGAAATATTTTACTCTGCTTTGAAGAAACCATTAGCTCACTTTAATTAATGGCTCTACCTTAATAAATGAATGACTGATCACTTTCTGGTGACAAATAATCTTATAACCCCAAGACTTATGAGGACATACATTATGTTGTAGAAACAACTCCCACCCCTCACTATATATATATATAAATGTAAACTTGTGCTTTATTAGCCAGATTTGGTTAGAGAAATATATTTCCTTGATAACTGCTTATATATTTAAGGGAGAAATTATATTACACTAAACGCTTTCTAATGTCCATACGTAAATCCCTCAGTCCACATAGAATAATCTGTGACTAGAGGAAAAGCAAAGTTTACTATTGGGTTTTTAGAAATTATGCAGTTGAATTTAGAGCAGATTTAGTAATCTAGGTGTCCTTCTTCAAGGCACTTCACAAAAGAAAAAATCTAAAATTTATTTTATTGCAGTTAGCTGAAATATACATTCTAGCATTTTATATTCTGCTGTAATTTCTAGTACACCAAAATTGATATGAAAGAACAATTCTATTCAAACTACAAAGTGTACTGAATACCCTCCTGGTGACTATAATCTATAATCCGGGTAAAAAATTAATATCCTAAATTCATACTTCATTTACTCTTGAACATAAGAAATTTACACTGATAACTAAGTAAAATTAAAATCAATCCACAATACACTATCTTCTTTTTTCTTCAGTATATATTTTATGGCTCTTTTTCCAGTCTGTTGTTGGGCACTTGGTTCAATGACTTGGTAAAATTATGCTTACTGAAATAAATCAGGTATTGTATGGTTTCACTTATCTTTGGACGACAAACAAATTAAAAAGCATATGTAGGCACAACACGTCAAGAACAATACTTAGATTTGATGGCAACAATACGGGTTACCAGAGGGAACAGGAAAAAAGAAGGGGTAGAATGAAAAAGAGGATAGGAGATTGACACTGAAGTTTTTTTGGAAGTTGAATGAATCATGTGAACACCTGAAGGACTAAAAGTATAACCCCAAAGTCTTCATAAATGAAGAAATTTGTTAAG
>NW_004567104.1:4411497-4412581 GCF_000260355.1 Condylura cristata
TCTCTCTCTCTCTCACACACACACACACATTTATGTATGCATATGATCATATATACACATCTATGCACATATACTATGCACACACATAAACTTACACATATACACATATCTATATGTGTACACATATACATATCTATACGGACACACACATGTGAGTATGTATGCACATATATATCCATGAATATTCATATGTACATACATATATGTATATCCATGTGTGCTAATGTACATTCATACTTGTGTTTGTATGTGTGGATGTGAGTGCACACATATATGTATGTATCTGCATGTATGCAAAAAGTGCAGGTATCAACACATATGCATGTGTACACACATATAGACACAGACATATTGTGTATATATATATATATATACATATGTGTATGTACAAGCATTCATATATACACATGTATGTGTGCATGTGTGTGTTAAATATTATGCTCATTTATGTGTGTGTGAAATACTCACTTTATATATACATATATTTACTTGCATACATGAGTGTGTGTGTGTGTGTGTGATGAGTATGATCCTATTCCACTAAGCCATATACAGTGTTTTAAATCAATATTACTGCAATGAAAAAATAAAAATAAAATGATCTTAAATACAATAGGAAATATTCTCAAATATTACTGACAAGTGATAAAATAGTGATATCCCAAGTTGTTTAATCATTAATTTATGATTTCAAATTAAAAGGACATAATTAACATTTCATGACTATTATGTTCTAATTCAATCAGAAGACACCTATTTTCCTATTTCATTTTACCTTTTTCTGTTACATAGCGTATAAAGTTTTGGCTATCTTTTTATATATTTCTGTGACACATTTCACTCACCAACCAAAACACAACTGTTAGAGTGACCTCAAATTTACAACTATCGGACGTTTTCCAAAAAATTAATGATAGAATCCTTTCACTCCAGATAATATAACAGGTTAGTGATCACAGAAGTGGACAGTGTCTGAGTAAGATGAGAAAACAAAAAAATAATCTTAAATTTATTCAATACTTTTTTTTTTTAATTATTTATTTGTGCATACAGAACTGGGGTACAGGCCAGAGGCTCAGGGGCG
>NW_004567104.1:4414303-4418282 GCF_000260355.1 Condylura cristata
TGTTTGACTAATACATACAACATTTAATTTAAAAATCTGAATTTATTTTAGAATCCATTTTTTTAATTAAATGTTGCATGCATTAGTCAAACTAATCTGTTAAACTTTCAAATAAACCACATTGGTTCAAATTCAATAAAGATGTTTTATTCTGATGTGAAAATCCAATGTGGATTTTCTAACATTGTAGAAAGGGCAAAGACTAACAAGTTTCACAAAGCGTTTGAAGGAACTCAAAATTATAAATTTGATATTAAACATATTTAAAATTGTTGGGTTATTAAATTGTTGGGTTATTAAAATTGCACACACAGAAGAGAAAAAAAAAAGTTTAGGAAAGAGCAGAAGCAAGATGTTTTGATTAGACCTTAAACTGGAACATATTACTTTCATCCATGTTCTATATGTATTCTCTGCTAGATTTACTCAGCTGCAAGAAACTGACACCCTAAAACTCTACATATGAGTTTAGAAAGTAGCCACTATTAGTGTTATCCACCCAACTGTGTAAGAAGAGCTGTTATTCATTACATTTAAACAGTTATTCCATCATAGTACCCCCTCCTTGCTTTGACAATACTTAATTACATAAAATGTGTATGTGAATGTGCAGTATACATTTTCATCTTTAAGGAAAAAAAAACTATTATTTCAAATGGGTTTTTGTTTCAAAGAGGAATATTTATATACCAATAAATTTGATGAGTCTTCACATATAGAATTGTCTTATATTTGAAAAATCACAAAATATTTGTGTGAAATTTAATCACTTCAAAGAATACATTATTAGAAATAAATTACAAAAACAAAGTCCTATTATAAAATATGACTAAAATCCTTAATGTATAATAGCAAAACCTAAATACCCAGAATAATTTGCGAATCAGCTACTTATAAGAACTAGTAAGCAAAAATTGGAGTATTGTAGAATATGAGAACAATGATAATCATTCTTTAAAGTTGATTAAATTTTATCTTCTTTACCTATAAATGCCAAATTGTGAATATTCAAGATTTTTGTCAATAACAGCTTAAATTATTACACTAACCAAATCCACTTTGATATTTAATTATATGTACAAAATTAAACTATTTATATTTATAGAGTTATTATTTATACAGCTAAGTAACATTTACATTTAATGTATAAAATTTGCATTTATATAACTAGAATGTTTTTTTTTTCTTTATTCAGTTAAGTAAGTATTTGCATTAAGGTAAAAAATCAAATTAATAAATGTAGGAAATTTTCATAGGTTAGTGTTTTGATGTGCCAAAGTACTTTAGGACAGACAAAATTAATAAAAAACTTTCATGGCATCTCACTGACTTAAGTTTATGTAAATTTTTATTTAGATTTATTAAACTGCTACAGATGGATAAATAACAGCATATATTTACTGAAATCATTCTGCAGTGTCTGCAGTCTCCAAGGTGAGGGTATGACAAAAAATGATTGAATTATCTAGAAAACTACAAGTTGTTTGCATTACTATTAAAATACATTGATTTTGTAGAAGTAATATTGGTTTGCATTTATTATATAAGTTTCAGCACTAAAATTACTCTCTCTGTATAATATATTGAAATGCTGCCAAAAAACCAGGTATATAAACCCACTTTTTCTTCTAGTAAGTACTTTGATTTTATGAGAGAAGATACCAGTAATATAACCAACCACTAAAATTCCAGGAGATATGTGCAGACAAAGTCAGCACCCACCAAGACCCTGGACAGCACCAGGCACTGACACCAAAAACAAACCAAAAAGTGAGATTAAAAAAAAAAAAAAAAGTAAAAAGCAAGATATATGTCCTCAGGGTAATAATACATCATGGAGATAGAACAATCTCTTAAATTCAAGTCACAAAGACCCATGTTCTTCCTATCTGATACAAAATTCATAATTTTCATAATTTAATAGATGGGAAAAAAGAAGTACACTGCTGAGAGGAGCAGAGGCCGGGCCAGGAAAAGTCTGCCGCATCATGTGACTACCTCCTGGGCAGGATAGAACTCGTGCAGAAGTTGCTTTAAGCTTCTTAGTGCTGGGAAGGGCCCACTCTACTGCATTTTTAAAAAGTATTATTTATTTATGAACTGGAGTTCAGGATAGAGATTACTTATACATGAGCTGGGGTGCAGGACAGAGATGAGTGGGGATGGTGTGAAAGGATTTACGAGAGATAAAGTGGGGAACAGAACAGGCAGGCCCACTGAAATACACTGATCAGAGGAAGAAGTGGGCAAGACAAGAGAGGTCTGCTGAATCATGTGAGTTAGCTCCCTGGAGGGGGATGGAATTCATGCTGTAGTCGCTGCAGAGACTTTTGTATTGCTGAGTCTTAACCTCTTGCACCATAAGAGAAGGCCCACTTCATACAGCATTTCAATTTAATTTCCTAAAATATGGACTATATTTTATTTTATGAATCATGAATCATATTTTATTTTATGATACTTATGAGCTAATTATTTGGATATGGAATAATATAATTTCACAGGTCCTCATGGTTATCAGGTTTTTATATCACTAAAACTTTAAAATTTAAAGGTTTTTACAAACTTCTGAAGGTCAATAAGAACAAAGACTTGTAATATGAAAAGAAAAATTTGAAAATCTCATATTCTTCAAAATAATATTATTCCATAGCATTTTATAAGAAATATTGAGTCATTAGTTCAATAAATACTCCCTTCAAAATACCTTGCATTTGGTGGCGCAGCGGGTTAAAGCACAGCACTGAGAATCTGAAGCCACTTCCACATGAGTTTGATCCCAGCCTGCCCCAGAGGTGATCCACATGGTGCGGCAGACCTCTCATGACCTGCCCGCTGCTCCCCTCAGCAGTGTACTTTGTCAATCTGCCTATTCTGTTTCTCACTGTCTCTGGTGAAGACTCTCACCGCCCCTGAGCCTCTGGCCTGTACCCCAGTTCTGTATGCACAAATAAATAAATCTTTAAAAAATATCTTGTAATTATTTCAAAATCGCTGTAGACTTATTACAAGGAGTTCATAAGATGAATACCAATAAACATAAACTAAAGATAGGTATGGCACATTTTTTTATGCCTGAGATATCTATGCATGTTTTCTTTCTCAATATATAATGCTAAAATAGAAAATTAAAGTTCTTGATGGTTGACATTTTGAGTAACAGTAACCTCAATCCAGCTTTCACATTAAGTGTAGTAGGTATTTTTCAACATTAAAGTCTTAAACTTTGTTATTGTAAGCAGCAAGTTATTTATGTTCAGATTAAAATGAAAATCATTATTCAACATATTTGGAGACCAGTGTTCATTTATTATATAAAAGAGTCCCTGAATTATAATTTATTGATATAGATTTACTTTATTTAAACATGCAAATTTTAGTAATTACATAGTAGTTTTAGTTTATATATAACTGCTCAAATTTATTTTTCTAGATGTATACATGATTGATTATGCATTAGTCTATCATATTATATGATTAAACCAGCCTAAGTTTGTTTATATGATTAAACCAGCCTGTTTGTTTTATGAAAGGGATGGTTTCTGTCGCATAAGTTTTAAACTGAAATGAAATTATTTATTCACAATTTTAGTTTATTATCTAATCACACACATATATGCATATATATGTATGCATACATGTACACACACACACACGCACACACACACACACACACACACATATATATATATATATATACATACATGCATCCATATACATATTGTTCAGCCAATCTGACTATTCTGCTCCCCACTCTATCTCTGGTGAATCCTTTCACCCCCATACTTCTGGCCTGTATCCCAGTTCTTATATGCACAAATAAATTAATCTTTAAAAAATAGTGCAGCATAAACACATGTTGATATGCAAGTCTAGCCTGCCAAAAACAATGTTAATAACCAATATTATTTAACTCAATAGATAAAATGGATACAACAAACAAAGAAACAAAGAGCACCACACAAGAGAAACTGTAATA
>NW_004567104.1:4419007-4420309 GCF_000260355.1 Condylura cristata
TTTTTTTTATGATGGAGGGCTAAGGAAAAGGAGAACAAGAGAGAAAACTGCATAGTCATAGGTGGATATTTATCTCTACTTTTAAAGGAACCCTTGCTTCAATGTTATAGTGCACAATTGTTCATGCCACATTGCTTACTCTTCTATTACAAGTGGACATCATATTTAAAGTACTGGATAAAAATACAAAATAAAGTATTTTTGCCTCCACACCTCCATAAAGCAGTTCAATTTTAGGCAAGTCAAATGCTCCTTAGAGTTAGCAGTGAAATGGCTCACTATAGAATGTAAGGATATTAAATAATATATGTCATCTAGACATATATGCTGGCTCTCGTTTTACTAGTCAGTGTGCAATAAAATGGGACATTTAAACTTTGTATAATGTTTAAATAATGATATATGTATATTGTGATATATAAAGTAATCCCTTAGTAACTAATGATTTAATCTATTTTAATGTTCAAAGTTATGAGTGTCATGTCATTTCTCAATGTTTCTTATCACATATTCTTCATTTCAGAAAGATAACCATATTCATTTGTTCTTATATAAAAATGGTCACTCTCTATTCAGAATAATTACATGTACTGTTGTCTATCCTCAAATCATTTATCATTTTAGCCTTTGTATTATGGTTCATATTTAACCATCCGTTTCCAACAAATGTCTCCACTGATTTCTTTTCCTGAGACTCCTCTGACCTATTTTAATGTCTATCCTATGAGTTCTTAAGATACTACTTTATGTTATGATATACCCACATAAACAATAACCACAAATTCTGAATTAGCCCAAATATACAGAAAAGTAAGGTCTGGATCTAATTTAGAAAATAAGCATGTTTTAGTACTCACTAGACTAGTCTTTACACATGCACATGAAGGGTCTCAGTAGACACCTGTGAAGTTAATTTATATAATAATGACATGATAGAGAGAGAGAGATGTATCTTTTAAATTTTTATGTCATACAATCATACATCTATGTGCAAGTCATGCCAACATCACAATTCACCACTGTCATTAGGGCTGTCACATTTTAATTTCAGTGATTATAACATTTATTATTTTTGACTTACAAATAGATATAAAGTTTTATTAATATATGCCATCATTAAATTACTTCTATCTTAAATTGAAAGAGTATTTTATTTTTGAATTTTGAAAAGGCATTTTCCCTAACTTACTAAACCAAATTCCACTCAAGTACTTTTATTTCCATTTTCTTATACTGGTTATTGTATTAATTGAAGAACTGTTATTTGATTTTATAGATAGATAGATAGATATAGATAGATAG
>NW_004567104.1:4420409-4428744 GCF_000260355.1 Condylura cristata
ATATATATGCTTGAAAAAATAACTAAAGGACTACAAATTCTTGCAGTATGAATTAATGATAACTTTTCCAAACAAATATATCTGTATGCCTTTTAAAATTTCAGTGAAGATTAAAACTTTGTCATTTCAGTTCATCATTCCATTGAACATTTAGAATAAATTTCTCTAGAATGGATCAGGATGATGGCATAATAACTGGAAATATAAAATGATAAATTCATTGGATAAAAGCAATCTTTGAATTTTTTCTCCACTTAAAGATGCAAAGACTCTATAAATGCAGCTTTGTGAATACTGTTCTGTGAAAACTGGTTAAAATGTAGCTTTTATGTAAATATGGATGATTATTCTTCCGATAAAAAGTTAAGTATATATCTTACATATCTTATGGCATATATACCAAATACAGATAATAACTTTGCTATTTTTCACTGGTTAAACTGATTTTGTTTTTACATTAAATCATCTCAACTAAGTTTCAACAACAGAAACATATTACACTTTGAATTGTTAATGAGACATGTCTCAAAATTGTTACAGGGCAAGAAGAGGGACACCACAGAGCCCCCAAACTTGCCTGTTCTAAGTGGGTTCTCTCACATCAAGTTAAAACATGTAAAAACTTTATTGGAAAGGAACTTTAATAAAATGGGTGTGCACTACAGAAAAGACAGAAGACAGCATTTTTAAATCAAGCACCCAACCAAACAGGGTTGGTCTAATGTAAGGTCTGAAAGCCCACCACAAGTCTGTATCACTTTCTGGTGGGAACCCAAGGAAAAGAGTCAAAAACAGCCAGACAAAGTCTGAAAGGAAAAGAGCAAAATCAAAATCAAGATAAAAGCTACTATTGTTAACTTCCCCATGGGTCTCTCACCTGCATCTGTTTCAACAAGCTCATGACCAAGAAATAAGCACACATTTCTCATATGTCTTTCTGTTCCATGTGCTTCCCCCAGGTATCCGTTTTGCTTCCCAACTTCCTTCCTCCTCCCCCAATCTCCTGTCCAGCTTCTCATCCCTGTTCCATATCACCCTTCTTCAGGAGAGGCAGAGAACCTGGTACCTGCCTTTTTCCTGAGGACCGCCCTGTTACAGAATAATTTAACTACATATAATGCTTAACTTAGTTATATGTGGTGAGATACAGATGATTGGTATAAATATACATTATAGATAAAGCTATACATCGATATCTCAATTTTATCTATTGACTGATCAGCATCCTCTTTCCTAAATAGATGAATATATTCATATATACATTCTGACTATTAATATTTTATTGAACATATGTAGTTATTTAATAAGCCTCTTTGGTGGTAATAGTGTATTTTTCTTTATTTCTTAATTGATTTGGTGAGTTATTTTTCATGTACATAAATAGTTGTTAAGTGAAATCACAAAATCACTGGGAGCGATAATCTCATAACAAAGACATTCAGTTAATGGTGAATAAAAATAAACATTTTTGTAGCCAATGGGAACATTTTTGAAGATGATGTTCCTGTGTGGCAACCTTTTTTTTTTTTTTAATAGTTTAACCTCTTTTTACTCCAGCTATCTTTTCATAGAAATATCCATTAGAGTTCTTTCTCTCTGCCCATTAAATCCTCATTCTCCAACATTATACATTAACTTCCCATAGATTTATTTTTTTTAATCTCTGGATTGACTGAATGTGATATCGTATACCAGAGGTTGAAGGATAACTACTTGGTCCCCATAAATCTTTGGGAACTAAAATGCTACACACACACACACACATGCACACATTATAGAAAACAGAATATTATTTTACTGTGAAAAATTATTATAACATATCATATTTATTACTAGTGTAGTTTACCTTTGACAATGGAAAATGACCCCAAACAAGACTAATTGAACTTCAATGTGATTCTACATACTCCTCTCTCTTTGCGCAGATGATTATTTATGTTGATTAATAATAAAATGCAAGACACATAATCTAAATCTGTGAGTAATATAGGACCATGTACTATGACTCAGTCAACATGAAATGAATGTAAGATGATGATAATGATACTGTTTTTTTGTCGGCTTTCAATGGAAAAACAGGAACATTAAAGAAACACAGCTATCATTTTAATTGCATTACTTTTCAAATTAAGCATGTACAACATAAGTGGGCAAAGTACCGAAGAAAAATTTTGTATAAGTGGTGATAAATTTTCCAGCCTTGAAATTGAGTGAAAAATGAATATGTGGTAAATGGAAAGATATTCAAGAAGTTATATCCATTCTTGCCTTTTATTATGTGAAATTTTATAAGAATATATAAAAGACAGCTTTGTTATGTGCATTTATGTGCATATATGATTAGACAAATACATATTCTGAATTTTTATTTGAAAACATCATCACATTAACTATATTTAGAGAGTTATCTTATAGAGGGAGGATTAGTGCAAATATATAAAATGGTGTGTGTTTTTTTGCAATTTAAAATGACTTGTTTATTCTTATAATTCAAAAGATTTTATGGTAAAGAAAATTTTATAAATTATATCAAGTGATATGAATATGATTGGTAATAAGGAGATTTAAAAAAAAATAGAACATTTGACAGCCTCCTACACAGCTGCTAAGTCTCTAGGACCTTACCATAAACTGACACTAATCTAGCTTGATTACAATTGCTCATGATTTTCACAACAAGTTAGATTGCCAGAGCAGTTTTTGTCAGCAAATTATTTAAAGAGAGTAAATGCTTTGTATACCACCCATGAGTCTTGTAGGAAGAATTATAATGAAGGGATCATTAATACAGCAACACAAGTAAAACAGACACTAACTTGAAACTGAGGTGTCAACTTAATAAATATTGGCAACTTCTGGGGTTCTATTGTTTTCTCAAAAGTGTGTTGCTTGAAGAGGGCCCTCCCTGGTGGAGCAATGCATTAAAACACAGTATTATGAAGCACCCACTTCAGGAGTTCAATTCCCCACATGGAGCTGACCCACATGGTGCAGCAGACCTCTCCTGACCCTCCCGCTGCTCCCCTCAGCAGTGTACTTCCGTTGATCTGCCTGTTCTGCTCCCCACTCTGTCTCTGGTGAATCTTCTCACCACCCCTGCACCTCTGGCCTGTACCTCAGTTCTGTATGCACAAATAAATAAATCTCAAAGGAAAAAAAAGTGTGTCGCTTAAGCTTCTGAGGTGACTTCTCTAATCAGTGCATCACTACATATAAAGGAGGAATAACCAGGGAATTTATTGATATATTCCACTTGCTATTGAATTTTGTGCTAAAGAGACTGTGAATGATTAGCCCTTGCTTACAACAATGTTATTTTTTCCTATTTCTAATTTTCAGGGATTGCATTTGTTTGAGATTTTAATGAATTGCAAAATACTGTTTCAAATCTACAGGAATTTGATTTTCTGTGTGACCTATCTTTCTAATTGTAAACATTTTGGGCAAGTAATTAAAAATTGCCTTTTTTTTCATTTTTTATATCATTGATTGATTTACACATTGTATATGATTCACACCACTTCTGGAGTTTAACATGTTATATATATATTTACACACACACCACATCTTCTTGATCAACTTGTCCATCAGCAGATATCCAGCCTGCTCATATAAACTACTGCAAATAATAATTCACAGTATTAATACTGTGGGGCATGCATGCGTGTATGCATTTTCTATGGTTTATATTCTATGTATATATCTCCATATTGGGTTTTTGGTTTCTAAAGCTGTTTCCATTTTTACTTTTTTAAAGTAAATACAGATTGTGTTCCATAATGTTTTCACTATTCATATTTCCACCAACAGTTCAATGGGGTTATTGCTGCTATACAGCCTCTCCAATAAATGTTTGTGAACTTTTTAAATATCCGCTACTTTCACTGGTGAGGAGTGCTCTCTTATTGTCAGTCTTTATAGATCTCATTAAAAATGAAGACCGCCATCCCTGGTCGTGCAAGGGGTTGATCCTGCACTCTGAAGCTGAGACAAGCCCTGGCTGTTTCAGAGAGAGTTTATCCCTCCTTGCCGCGGAGGTGACCACCCAGCACAGCAAACCTCTCCTGTCTCCCCGCTGCTCCATTCAGCAGTGTACTTTGTCAATCTGTCCTGCTCCCCAGTCTGTGGTGAATCCTGTTGCTGCCCCTGCATCTCTGGTCTGTACCCCAGTTCTGTATGCACAAAAATTTAAAAAAAAAAAAAAAGATAATGACGACTTTTTAAAATATTTATTTTGGCTTTCAAAATATCCTCTTTGGCAAATTAAATATTCTTATGTGTGTCCATTTTTTGTTGAATTGTATATTTTTAATTATTAAATGGTATGATTTTTTTTTATCTTCCTTGGATTTAATGCCCAATCAGCTATATATAGCTATGCATACAAACACATACATAGACATATGCATTCATACACAATTGTATGATGTATGTGTGCATGCCTAAATATGCATATATAATTCAGTAAGGTTTTTATTTACCCATCTATGTTTCCTTTCACTTTATAGAAACTTTTTTTTTATCTTGATGTAATTCCCATTTGTTTATTTTTTAAATTTTCCTTGTTACAGGTCTCTTGTGTTGCTCAGCCTCTTCTAGTAACATGTTGAATCCGTGTTTCTGGAAGGTGTCTGTTGATCTTTGTAGCATTGGGATGTTTGGTATGCCCATGGTGGTTATGATGTATTAGAAGTGTTGTAGGTCTCCCTGGAGCTGGGCCTGTGGCTGAGTTGGTGTTTGGCTTTTGTTTACTCTCTAAGTACTGTGAGCCTTTCTGGCTCCCTAGTCTTCTGGCCTCTGTTGTGGGGGTGGGAACTCCCCCTCCCCACAGAAGTACAGGGTAGTGCCAGAGGGCTGAAATCCTCCCAGCTGAGCAGGCTGCTAGTCCTCTCTCTCAGCTTTCAGGGCTCTTTGTGTTTAGTCCAAACAGTCCCTCCCAGAGCAGTGCCTCCCCACTGCCTGAGGGCCTCTCACAGAGCCCAGCTGTATCTCTTTAACTCCAGGGTTTTACCACAGTTTTTGTGGGTAGATGTGGTCATCAGATAGACCTACCCCTTAGAATGTCTCCCCGGTTTGAGGTACTTCCTTGGGGCTCTCTGTGTTGAATGTGCCCATGCAAGATTATTAAAATTGTTGCATTTTCCTAGGGTTGAGCCTGAGGTTGTGTCCTATCTAACTTTATTTTTCCCCCCCCTCTTTAACTCAGGGGCTTTGTGAGTCTTGTTGACCACTCCTTAAGAGAAGTGCCAAGACCTGACCAAATCCTAATGTTGCCTCATCTCAGATCTCTATTGTGGGGGCAGAAGATACAGGTAGGATTAGAGGGGGGCTCCAATTGCCAGTTCCTCAGTTCCTCTTCTCCACATCCCGGACTGTAAGTAGAGCAGTTTTATTTAATTATTTATTTTTTGTGCCCAGCCCCACCCCCCCACCCCCCACTCCGTAGCAGCTTGGGATCCACTCACGTAGCTGTGTTGTCTCAGATTATATCCAGGGCTTTGTCGGGACTGCTGGAGCAAAGGATGGCAACTCCTCTTCAGTGTATCCTCGGGTCTCTGGTTCCAAGCTGCAGTCTTTCCCCACAATTTGGTTTCCTCTACCTAGCTGAGTTGTCTCATTTTATCTCCAGGGCTGTAGCAGGGTTGGGGCAAAAAGCTGCTGCAGCTGTGTAGAGCAGCCACAGCTGCCATTGCAGTCAGTCTCCCTCTGCAGTGCTTTCTGGCATCTAGGCACCTAGATTTTTAAAGAAGCAGAAGAAACAACTGGTGTTTCCCTGATCAAAGTGGTAGGGTTCAGCTAATCCTGCCTGTGTGGCTACTGGTTAGGAATTCCCTTATGGGAACTCCCCAGTTGTTGATTCTCTCTTATCTTCCTTCTAATGAGTCCAGGGTGTTCTCATTTTGGTTGAAACTCATGGCATGTGAGTCTACAGTCCGTTTCTATATATTCCCGTGCGAGTTTGGATGTAGTCGTCTTGGCATCTTTATTCTGTCTCCATCTTGCCCTTTTCAGAGCTGGTTCAGCTGTTCCCCCAGCAGCTTTGCGCAGCGCCCAGTTACTCCTGATCGGGTCTGCAGTTGCAGCAGTTTTTCCCTGTACCCAGGTGTTGTGGATCAGATTTTCAGTCTTCCCTCAGCCTGGGCTCCACTCACGGAGCTGAGCCATCCCCCTTCACCTCCAAGGATTTAATGTGGAGCAAAGTGGCTTCTTCATCCTGCCAAACTTCCAGGTGCCTGGGTTTTCCTGGGATTTCCCTTATGGGAACTCCCCAATCTCTGGTTCCCCCTCAGTTATCTACCTTCTAGTGAGTCCAGGTTGGTTCATTTGGGTTGAAACTCGTAGTATGTAATTCTATAGTCCATTCTCAGTCATCAATTCCTGAGCAAACCTGCATGCAGTGATCTTGGTGTCTTTACTCTGCTACCATCTTGATTGCCAAATATATATATAGCTAAATCTTTAATCCATCTGGAGTATATTTTCATATGTGGTGTTAGTATGTAACTTAGATTCATTCATCATTTTATATACAGATAGTATCACTGTTACTGCAACACTTTAGTTCCATTTATATTATATTGGATGATTTATCATAGATCACATGCTGGTATGTATGTGGGTTCTTTTCTGGGCCCTCAGAGATGTTCTTTTGGTCCATGTGCCAATATTGTTTTAAATACCTTTATTTAATAGTAAGGTTTCACATTAGGTAATATCATAAATTAATTTATATTCCTAGTTCGTACAGTAATTCTGGCAATTTTAAGCTTTTTGTGGTTCCCTGAATATTACACTATTTTGTCAGTTTCTTTGAAAAATAATATAATTAAAAAAAACTTTTATATATTTTGAAATGAATTGTATTAAATTGAATATCATTTTAAAAAGGATAGTCATTTGCTCATATTGATTCTCCCCATCCATGAGTTGGAATATCCTTCCATCTTTGTAGGCAATGATGTAAGTCTTTCAGTAACATCTGTCATTTCTTGATGTTCTGGTCTTTTAATTCCTTTATTAAGTCAACTCAAATGTAATTCAATGTTTTTGAAATAATAACAAATACTTTTTTCTTTGTATTCATTATGTATAAAATGCTATGGGTTAATTTTATTTAATATGATTTTGTACTGAACTACCATTATTTTGCATCCTTACTTTTATTTATATTGTAGTATATTTTCCCTTAGGTTTGATTGCCACAGTTCTCCCACCACCAAAATAGCAACAGTCCTCCATATTCTCTTGTGTACATCCATTCAACCTTCCTTTTTATGTTGATTTTATAGGCTGACCCTTTGCTTCATTCTTTTATTATTTCTAATAACATAGCTTTAGAATCTATAAAATATAATAACATTGTAATATGAATAATTTCAGTTCAATTTTATACGTGGATTTCCTTTATTTCCTGTGCTTCCTGATAGCCCTAACTGAAAACCCAGTGCCAAATTACACATAAATGGGACATCATATATATCTGTCTTGTAAGACAACTTAAGGAAAAAATTTCAGGTTTTCACTATCATTACAGTGATGGTTATTTTGTGTTGGATAGCCTAAACACACACACACACACACACACACCCCACACCACAAACACACTACATTATAAAAGAAAGTCATTTCTATTTCCATCTTATTTAGAGGTTTGTTTTTTTTTTTTAAAGAATGGTTGATAAAACTTACATTTTTTGTGCCACAAGATATCTTATATATGATTATTTAAGCTTCAACTTGTTATTCATTTAATGTTACATAGATTAATTCACCCACCTATGTTTCTGGGATGAATCCCTCTTATTTAATCATGGCGTTTGGTCTTTCTGATAATGTCTATAGGTTAGCTAAATTGTTGTATCTAATTTAGCTATACTTTTTTTGTTGTTGTTTTGTTCTTGACTAAGTGTTATTATTACTGGTGGGAACTAAGTGAACATTATATGGCATGTCTTTCCTATTTCTTACTAATCAATTAGTGTTTATCACATTGTTGCAGTCCCCATACTATTTTTTGCCATCTCCCTAAAAGTTCATCATTAATTTTCATTAAAATATCTTGGGCCTTCCCTGGTGGTGCAGTGGGTTACAGCACAGCACTAAGAAGCTTAAGCCACTTCCTCATGAGTTCGATCCCTGCTTGCCCTGGAGGAGATCCACATCCACATGGCATAGCAGACCTCTCCTGCCGGCCTGCTGCTCCCCTCAGCAGTGTACTTCGTAGGTCTGCCTGTTCTGCTCCCCACTCTGTCTCTGGTGAATCCTCTCACCCGCTGCATCTCTATCCCTGGCCTGTACCCCAGTTCTGTATGAATAAATAAATAAATCTTTATAT
>NW_004567104.1:4429394-4437077 GCF_000260355.1 Condylura cristata
TAGCAAACAGGAGTAGTATCAGAGAGTCTTTGATAGGTCCTTCAAGAATCTTTAAGCTGCAAGAGACTAAGTGCACAAACAGCAGGAAGGCAGCAAGTCACATACATATACTTTCTCTCTCAAGGTAAGGAAAGCTTCTCCTTTTATATTGTGCAAAAACAAAACAGGCCCAGAACTAGTTGTGTTCTCATAGATTTACCACTGATGTAATTTGTGTGTGTGTGTGTGTGTATGCAGGATACTACCAAAGTCACTGGCTATATGCTGAGTTTGATGAATCTGTTACATCTCTAAAAGGTAAAAAAAGAACCTGGATCACTCTAGGTTCCTTTAGCCTAAATTATTCCATGTATCTCTAACTTTACAGTGACAAGTCTATTTTAATTTCTTAGCTTCATTAGTCAACAGGAAAATAAACATTACAACTACAGTGGATTATTATCACATAACCCATAAATAGGGTTGAATAAAAAGACAGATAATACCAAGTGATTGTGGAGAAGTATAACTGGAACTCTAAAATCAGCTAATAGGGTATAACTTAAATTCAACTCTTTGGGTAAAACTGCTTGTCTTATCAGTTACAGTGATATCCACACATGTATATATATAAGTACATGTATACACTATGGCCCAGCAATTCTACTGTTAGGTATATACATAATAGAAATGTGTGTATGCATGTATTTATCATTTACCTGGGACAGTTCTAGTGTATGGTTTTTGCCTTAATGAAATTATTAAAAGTACTTAGACTTGTTCCCGATATGTAAGACATTTCCCTTAAATTTTACTGTTGTCTTTGACAGTTCTAGATAGTTTTGTTGTAAGTTCTTTGCATTAAGCATTTCCAACACAACATTTTTGCAGTGTTAGTAATTGTTATCCACCTTTCATTCAAAAGAGAAAATAACTGGTTAAAAGTTGCTTTCAGTCCCATAGCATACCCCTTCTTTTTAAAGTATAAATTATATATTTAGAATGGTCTATACAATAAGTATTATTGAGATATTGAATAATAGCACCTTTGCATAGATAGAAAAATACAGAGATACAATGTTGGAAGTATAGAATAAAAGTGTAAACCAGATTATATACAATATTAAAAAGGATTACATATCAGTTTGCAAACCCTCAGTGAATATAGTCATAAATCCCACTCACCCAACAAAACCAACTAGTTACAAACGATAGAATATATTAAAAGAGGAAACTAGTATTCTGCATGTCTTCAAGAACATTAATTATCAGATAATTTAGCTAATTTAGGTACAAGAGCTTATTTTCTAATATTGTCTTATCAAATGCCATGTATATTAGAAATTGAAGCAAAAAAGAATTAAGCTCCTCTAGTATTCTCTGAAAAGTTAATTGATTACTGATAAGTATATTTCTTAAAAACATAATAGTGTCCAAATTTTAGTAGTATAATGTATTTGGCACGTCACATGCTTTTAAAATTTGTCACTTTTTATTCATGTTTTTATTATCAATCTTTTTATTTTTGTGAGTTTATTATTCATTCATTCATTCATTCATTCATTCATTCATTCATTTATTTATTTATTTATGCAGTTGTGCTGTGAAACTGCTTGTCACAAACACTTAGGGTGAATTTACCAGATACAGCCTTTACTAGACTTAACCCTATAGCAACTATTTTACCAAGTCTTTCCAATGTGTGTGTGTGTGTGTGTGTATTAAAGATTTATTAAAGATTATTAATGTTAAAGATTTCTTTATTTATTCATACAGAACTGGGGTATAGGCCAGAGATGCGGTAGGTGAAAGGATTCACCAGCGACAGAGCAGGGAGCAGAACAGGAAGATCAACGAAGTGCACTGCTGAGGGGAGCAGTGGGCAGATCACGAGAAATCTGCCGCACCATGTGGATCTCCTCTGGGGCAGGCAGGGATCGAACTCATGCGGAAGTGGCTTAAGCTTCTTAGTGCTATGCTTTAACCCACTGTGCCACCAGGGAGTGCTCAACTTTCCAATATATTTAACTTAGTTTTTATAGAAACATTTTGTTTCACATGTGATTAACTTTTTATATCTTTATGATTTTTAAAAATGACAGTAATAGGCTGGTGAACAAATGTTACTGGTTCTTAATTTCTGGAGAAGTGAGCTGACTGACCCGTGTTGAGATTGTGTCACTATCACTAGTATGTTACAGGGAGAATGGGGATCTGTCATTGATCTGTCTTATTGAGACAAGAGGGATCCAGGACAGGAATGGAATAAAGGAAAGACTGCAGTAATTCTGTCTTTCAAATGTTTTTTTTCCTATGGGCTGGTTAGAAAGAAGTTAAAAAAAAAAACATAAAAATGTGATGAATTTAGGCCTGAAACCTGCTGTCATATATTTCCTTGGCACATTGTTGTTACTCTTTTACTTATTTCTCTAACCTGGGCATTTCTAAGGTTATCTTTATACAACATGGCAAGTTTGCTTCTGTGGGGGAAAAGGAAAATTAAAAGACCCAGAAGAAGAGAGTCAGAGACCTATAGACTAGCCAGGTTCAGCACAAATCTGTGGGCACAGCCTCCTTGAGATGTTCACCTTGAAGAGCTTGAGAAACCTGGAAAGTTCACTGAGACTCAGTTGACTGGTGCTCACAACTGGTGATACTAGTGACTATTTTTTTTTTTTTTGATAGCAGACAATGCCAATCATTTATTTAAATAAATCAACCTAAATTATTTTGTGAATAATATATATATTTTAATATTAATGGCTCTTAGCCAAGTTCATTCAAATTTGCTTTATTTCAGCAAGCTTATTCTTTTGTTCTCAAGACCCAATTTTTAAAACCTTTTAAAACCATATTCCCACAACTCCTGGGGTCTCTCTTTCATGCTTAAAGTGGATACCACAGAGTGATTGTTTTTGACTCTTTTGTTAATCAATAGAAGTTGGTGCCTTTGCAGTCCATGCTAGTATCTATGGAGTCCTCTTTTCAATCTTGACCAGAGAATCTCAAGAGCCCTTTCCTGGCAGGAGGGACCCTGAGTCCTTCTCGAAATTTGGAGACAACTTGGGGTAGGTGGCTTTCTAAAGAAAAAAAAAAAAAAGTTCCTTGTGAGAGTACAGAGTTAAAGATAAAATTTTATTATTGAAATATTGATATTTTAGCTTAGGTGGTGTTAGCTGTTACAAAAGGTTTAAAATTCAGAATTTTGGATCTAAACTTCACAATTATTTTATTGATTCTGCTTATTTTCTTTTTAGTTTTATTTATGTTCTATTTAATTTATTTGCATCTTTCTATAACCATTTCACCACTATGTTGCCCTTTCTATTCACTAAGAGTCTTTCTACCTTAAATATTTAGTGTGTCCAGTTGCCTTATAAACTGTGATCAGTTAGCTTTACGATAGGCAATTTTGAAATATTTTGCTTTTGGGGGAGTGGAGGGAGCTATTTTAATGCAGACTTTTTAAGGAAGCTAGAACAAATATGTCATTTTTTAAAAATTTATTTATTTACTCGTACAGAACTGGGGTACAGGCCAGATATGCGGAGGGTGAGAGGATTCACCAGAGACAGAGTGGAGTACAGAACAGGCAGATCAACGAAGTACACTGCTGAGGGGAGCAGCCGGCGGTCAGGAGAGGTCTGCCTCGCCATGTGGATCTCCTCCAGGGCAGGGGCAGGCGGGGATCGAACTCATGCGGAAGTGGCTTAAGCTTCTTAGTGTTATACTTGAACCCGCTGCGCCACCAGGGAGGGCCCCAAATATGTCATTTTTAATATGTTTCATTTATTTACGCATACAGAACAGCTTTATAGGCCGTAGGTGCAGGGGTGTTGAGAGGATTCACCAGCAATGGAGTGGGGAGCAGAATAAGCAGATTGACAAAGTACAGTGCTAGGGGGGTTATGAGAGGCCAGGGAGGGGTTTGCCATACCCTAATAGGATGTCATTTATGGCCTACAGTGATCATTGCAGTGGTTAGTGATCTTTGCTTTTGTTTGTTTGGTTGGTTTTTAATGCTTGCAAGCCCTAAAAATTGAGATATCTTCTTTTTGCATATTATATTGCAAGTACAGATGAATTACTGTATGGGCATTTAAGTGGATTCTGTATGCTTTGTTCAAATAAAATAAGCATCCAATTATTAAGAAAAATAGTGACTTTCCACTGTTTTTTATTAAAAAATTCAAAAAAAAATTGCAACATCAGTATTTTAGAAGACTTTTTGTTTTGATCCCTACTCTTACCTCTTATTTTTCCTTTTTCTCCTATTTAATCTTTTAATATCTATTTTCTAATTAATATTCACATGAAAGCTCTACCTATCTGAACTCTTTTCTTTCCTTGAGTATAACATAGGCACACATTTATCTGAGTTTTTGTTTTTCTTCCCCTACCTGGAAGTTAACTTCATCTCTATTCCTGTCTCATCTTACCTGTTCTGAATCAGATTAACATTAATTTCTTCTGAGTAGGTTTGTTAATTTAGTTTAGTTCATATCAAAAAGACCTCACATAAAATTATAATTTTCTTGTGGAAAGTTTAATCTTTAGCGATAAACAGTTGGAGTTTCTACATTATTTCCAACAACTATCACAGTGTTTATAAACACTAAACCCTTTCTGAAGTAGTTCTACAAATACTTTAGCATGTCTTTGTAAATTGATTATATATTTTAAAATATTTAAAAAACTGAGAATTGATGCAAAAGTTCTAAATATCTAACATATTTTGTCAGTCTATGTTTAAAATTAGTATTAGTATTAAAATGTGCTTAATATAGAGTTTCAAAATTATAAATTAGTTTTTTTATGTAATCATGATATTTAAATCAAAATTTTAAGTAGAATATAAAATGTATAATAAATTTCCATTATCCTTTATAACAATAATACAGCACAGCAACAATAGTAATTATTTCATTTTAAGAAAATAAAGCAATATTTTATGACTCTGATCATAGAGTAACAATGGGTTGCAAAATATATAATGATGATTTAACATAAGAAACCTCTTACTTTTCTTCTTCATTTCCATATTAGTGGAAATGCTTAAATTATTTTAAATTATTTTTATTTGTTAATATCATGAACTAAATAATCTTTTTTCTAATACCTAACTGACAATGTGTTCCTGAGGTAAATATGCTCTCATGATGTATCGCCACTTTTATATTGTTAGAAGCAGTTTGTTTTAATTTCATAAAATTCCTGTACCTGTATTCATAAAGACTACTCAGCACAATTTTATCTATTTTTACTTGATATTGTTGTTTTCTACAACATATCTTTGAACTTTGTTATTATATTAACTTTTTGTTGAGGTAATTTTGGCTTACAACACTGTCTATGATTTAGGGGTAGAGGTTTACCTATCTTTGTTATTTTACCATATTACACCCACCACCAAATCTTGTTAATTTTCCTATTTTCATTTATTTTTTTCTATTAAAGCCTTTGTGATTCTTCTTGACTTGTTAGGGAAATTTTTGTTTTATATAATGGAAATGTTATTTAAAACAATGATCATTGAGGTCATATTCAATGGGATATTTATAATTCAGTGAACAATTTGTGAGGTTTATTTTTCCACCTTTATCTTCATGTTTTTATGGAAACAATATTTTAGAAACACCAACATTTTTTTACCATTCAAGAGAACAAATAAAGAATCAAAATAATTTATTGCAGTAAAATTAAATCTTAAGAGTGAGATAATGGTGGAAATAAAAATCAGTGAAAGTTCATATTAGTATTCAACAGGTATTATTTGAATTAACTTCACTTTCCACAACAAGCATTAAAGTAACAATGCACTGATCATAAGAAAAATAATCTTAAAAAATTTACCACCAGTATTAATTATGCTGCTTATTTTCCATTCAACATATTGATTTTCTCCAAAATGTACTCATTTACTGCAAACAAAATGAGTCTTGTTTAGTGATAACTTTATTCTAAAAAATCAATGACTCCTCTTCTTCACCTTTCTGCAATTCAATACAGTGCTGATTCTTCTTTTTTTATGCTTTAATCTTTATTGGCTTTGTTTCTTATTTATCTCCTCTGTTAACCATGTTCACCATTAGTTTCTATTTCTTAACATTTGTGATGAATTCATGAGGGCTTTTTAGTTATTGCTGTTTTTCCCTACTCTGCCAGCCTTAAACTGACAATTAAATCTTGCCATCACTCCCATTAATTCCTTCAATGGCCTCTACCACCTTCATAAAAAAAAAAGTCTGGTCTCCTTAGTGTGGCCTGAGATGGTATTATTTGAGTAGAGTATAAAGTTTCAAGTATGATTGTCAAGTTGTTCATATACAGGATGCTTGTCAAAAAGAAAATTAGAACTTTAAAATTTGTTTATAATTTACCAAAAGAAAGCCATGTTACTTCTTTTTTTTTAATCCCTCATGTATCTAGTACATTTGGCTCCAAGTTTGAATTACTTTAATTTAGTTTAGGATGCACATGCATTTTGCTTTAAGAATGATGTAATTATTAGAGTACTGTCTTAGGACATGAATACTACAGGGATGCAAGATATTATTTTATTCAATAGTGAAATGTATTTTTTTTTGTCAGGAAAATGCATTATCTGAACATACAAGGTTTATATGGTCACTTAACTTGATCTTTTATTATGTACCTGCTGGACCAACAATAGCACTTTTACATAGTCATAAAAATTGGGAGTTAGGTGATTAATAAGTGAGCATAGATTAGCATAAAACTGTGTAGTATATAAGAACTTATTTCATTATTTGTATTGTATTATTTATCAAGGTAAAGTTGATGTACATCATTTTATTTGTCTCAAGGGCGACAAATACATGTTTTTACACCACTAAAGGCCCATTAATACATCATCTTGTTCTGCTGGGCCCCTTCACGCTCCCCTTGTTTGGCCATGCTTTCCATTTAGCTCAGTTTTACAGTCAGATACTATCGATTCATTATTGATTTGGCTTGATCCTTTGTTTTGTTCACCTATGTCTCACCATCATCTAAGTGACACCATTCATATTTGGCATTTTCCTTCGGACTTATTTCACTAAGCATCATCCACTCTTTTCATAAGCATCATCTACACTCTTTTCATAAGCATCATCTGCTACATGTTGCCATAAGTATTCATCATTTTATAAAATATGTATTTACTTATACATATCAGAACTGGGTTACAGACCAAAGGTGCAGAAATGAGAGGATTCACTAGAGATAGATTATGGAGTGAACAGGCAGACTGACTGAAATACACTGCTGAGTGGAGCAGTGCTAAGACAAGAGACGTTTGATGTGCCATGTGGGTCAACTCCCTAGGTGGCGATCAAATAATTGCTGCCGTGGCTGCAAGTAACTATAGTGCTTCACTTTAATCTGTGGCACCAACAGGGAGGGCCCTTCCTCCTTGTACACACGCACACACACACACACACGTATACATACATGCATACATACATACATACATACACATGTACATACATATTAATATATATGTGTATATGTATATATACATATGCATGTATGTATATAACACAATGATTTCATATCACACAGCAAAAACGAGACACTCAGACTCATTATATATAATTAATGTAAGTTGTGAGACTTATTTTTTATGTGATTCTCCAGTTCCTCCAAAACCATTTGCTGAGGAGATTCTTTATACTCCAGAGTATACTCATGGCTTCTTTG
>NW_004567104.1:4437242-4440841 GCF_000260355.1 Condylura cristata
ATTGTTTGTTTTTAGTCAGGATTGGTCTAGCTCCTTGAGGTATTTTGTTGTTCCATATGAATTTCAGTATTGTTTCTTCTTTTTCTTCAAGGGATATTATTGATTTGATAGGGATTGCATTGATTTATATATTTATTTTGGTAAAATGACCATTTTAAGTGGTGAGTCTTTTAATATAGGAGTCAAGATTATATTTCCATTTATCAATGTCCTATAGTTTCCATTTTGTAAGTAATTCATCTTCTTTAATAAATTTGCATCTAGGGACTTAATTCATATTTGTTGGAAACATGAATAAGATTTTTATATCTTGGTTTCTTTTTCTTCTAGCTGGTGATTTAGATAAAGAAATCATATATTTGTTTTTAAAGATTTATTTATTTATGTATGTATACAGGACAGGGGTACAGACCAGAGGTTCAGGGGCAGTAAGAGGATTCAACAGAAACAGAGTGGGAAGCAGAATAGGTAAATCAAGAAAGTGCACTGCTGAGGGGAGTAGCGGGCAGGTCCGGTGAGGTCTGCTATGCTATATGGTCACCACTGGGGAGGGGATCGAACTCATCCTGAAGTGGCTTAAGATTCTTAGTGCTGTGCTTTACCCCACTGCACCACCAGGGAAGGCCCAAGAAACCATAATTTTATCCTTCTTTTTTTTTATTATTTGGAATTGTATAGATTGATTGATTTTGAAATTACCCTATGTCTCTGATAAAAATCTCACTTGGCCATAATGTGTGATTCTTTTGATAACAGTGTTGAATTTGGCTTACTAATACTTTTTTTCAGGATTTTTGAATCTGTTTTCATGAAATAAGTTAATGTGTAATTATTATTATGGGGGAGATAACTTTTTCAGTTATTTACATAAGATTGATATCTGCCTCATAAATGTGTTTGGAAGATTTCTCTCCTCTATTTTTTGGAAAGGTATTTAGGAAAATGGGTATTGATACTTCTTTGAAAGTTAGGTAGAGAGCCCTTTTTGCTGGCACAGTGGGTTAAAAGACAGCACTATGACTGTCCACAGCCACTGCCCCAGGAGTTCAATTTCCAGCTAGGGGTTGTCCCACATGGCATGACTGATCTCTCCTTCTTTCCCACTATTCTCCTTAACAGTGTATTTCAGTCAATCTGTCTGTTCTGCTCCACACTCTGTATCTGGTGAATCCAATTGGTACCCCCAACCCCCACACCTTTGGCCAGTAGCCAGTACCACATTTCTTGTATGAATAAACATACAAGAAAGTTAGGCAGAAGTCAGTTAAAAAAAAAAAATCTGGTTCGGGATGATTTTTAGGTGACATTCTGTTATTGTTCCATTACCCTTGCATGTGCCAAGTGGTCTATTCAGTCTCAGGCTTTATATTTTTTCCTGGCTCAGTCTCAGTTGGGTGAAGATTTTACAACTTTATTCATTTTTTTATGTTATTCAATTTGATGTATTATAAATGCTTACAACAATCATATCATTTTCTGCATTTCTGTAATTTATCCTCTTCTATTTTTAATCTTTTTTTAGTATTATTATTATTTTTCACCACACATTACCTTAGTGAGTATAGCTAGAGGTATCTTTATTTTGTTGATTTTTTTTTTTTTTACAAAGAATCACTGCTTGATTACACTGATGCTTTCAGCTGTCTTGTAATATAAATTCCATTTATTTTTGCTCTACTTTTTATTACCTTCCTTCTGCTGATGGTTAGATTTTTATTTGTTCTTCTTTTTCTAATATTGTGAAGTGAGAGAAAATGTTGACTGGAGTTCTTTCACTTGATGTTCTCCTGTTCTGCTATATACATTCCTCTCAGTGCTGTGCTTCTGCATCTCATAAATTCTGATAGATTATGTCTCATTTCATTTTTTTCAGGTATTTTTGTTAATTTATTATCTTTGATACCCTCACTTACCAGTGATTCTTCTGCAAAGAGTAGTTTAATCTCCAAATAGAGTTTAAAAGGTTTTTCTCCTGTCTTCTTTTTGTTGTTGTTAATTTATATTTTGATATCATTCTGGTCAGAATAAGTATTTGATATAATTTCAATCTACATGAAAGTTTAACAATTTCTTTGTGACCCAGCATGTCGTCTATCTGGCAAATGCTCAATGTTCACATGAGAGGGATATGAAATCAACATCTGTTTGGCGTAGTGCTGTGTTCTATAAATAACTTTGATCCAATGATGTACTATTTTTATTTTAAGATTTTTGTGTCTTTGTTTATTTTCTATCTTACTCATCAGTCCACTAGTGAAAGTGGGATATTAACACCTAAAACCCATTTTATTGCTACCAATATCTGATTTCAAATTTGAAAATGGTTACCTTACATTTTATGATTTATTTTATTTGTTCTTCCATACAAGAGCTGAGATGTAGGCCATGGATATGGGCAGGATAGTGGGGTGAGAGGATTCAGCAGGGACAGAGAGGGGTCAGACCAGGTGGATTGGCTGGCACACAATGTTGAGGGGAACAGCATACAAGTCAGGAGAGGTCTGCTGCTCCATGTGGGTTAGCCAGGGGTGAAACTCATGCTGCAGTGGCTGAAGATAACCTCATTGTGCTGAGACTTAATCTCTTGCATTACCACAGAAAATTCCTTGTGCTACCAGGAAACCCCTCTGTTTGTATTATCTCTTTGTTTGGACATATCTATGATGAGTGTCTTGACATCCTTATGTATACATCCCTTAACATATACAGTGTTCATCTGTTTCTTGTTACATATTTTACTTTGATATCCATTTTATATTACCGATATATAATTATAGCTTCCCCTGACATTTCCTGGCTCTATTTGCTAGTAGGATAGATTTTTTTTGTTGTTGTTTTTCATGTATTTTTGAGTTTACATTTATCTTTGCATCTCAGGCGAAACTCCTGGGGGAAAAAAATGAGTTTATACTTAACTGGTAATTGTATATATTTGTGTTCAAGATTCTATTATTGTATATTTAGGGTGATGATTGATATATTAAGATCTGTGGTTTTCATTTTGTTTTAATATTTTCTTTCCTTATAATTTCCGGTTTCTTGTTTCCCAACTTATCTTTGGATTTCCCTCATTTTGATTTAAAAAGCAGAGCTATAGTGTTGGCAAAATCCCTTAATTTCTGTTTGTCTGAGAAGAGCTTTATTTTCCCCTTGTATCTGAAGGAAAATCTTGCAAGATATCATCTTCATGGCTTTTTTTTTATTATTTTTTTATAACTGAGTATTATGAATCCATTATTTCATTCTCTAATTTCCAATAGGTTTTCCAGTAAGTCCAGTAAGGTGTTTGCTTTTTTTTTTTTTTTTTTGTAATAAGATTTATTTTATTTGTGCATACAGAACTGGGATACAGACCAGAGATGCAGGAGCAGTGAGAGGATTCACTAGAGACAGAGTAGGGAACAGAACAGGCCAACTGATGAAGTACCTTGCTGAGAGAAGCAGTGGGTGGGTCAGGAGAGATTGGCCACACCATGTGGTCACCTCTGGGGCAGGTGGGGGTCGAACTCATGTGGAAGTGGCTGTGCTTTAACCCACTGCATCACCAGCAGGGCCGTAAGATGTTTGCTTTTAATGATATATGGGCTTGTCTTTATATA
>NW_004567104.1:4441566-4443064 GCF_000260355.1 Condylura cristata
AGCAGCAGCTTGGGATCCACTCACCTAGCTGTGTTGTCTGTTTATATCCAGGGCTTTTTTTGAGCAACTCCTCTGTGGTGTATCCTTGGGCCTGGACACTCCTGGTTTGTAGCTGCAGTCTTTCCCCACAATTTGGTTTCCTCTCCCTAGCTGAGTTGTCTCAGTTTATCTCCAGGGCTGTAGCAGGGCTGGGGCAAAAAGCTGCTGAAGCTGTGCAGAACAGTAGCAGCTGCAGCAGCAGTCAGTCTCCCTCTAAGGAGCTTCCTGGGGTCAGGGTGCCTAGATTTTTAAAGGAGCTGAATGAGTAGGAAGCCACTGGCGTTCCCTCGATCAGAGTTGCAGGGTTCTGCTAATCCTGCCTGTGCAGCTTCTGGTTAGGAATTCCCTTATGGGGACTCCCTAATCGCCCATTCTCCCTATGTTATCTTCCTTCTGGTGAGTTTCGGGGGTACTCTCTTGGGTTGAAACTCGTAGCATTTAAGTCTATAGTCTGTTTTTACATATTCCCATGTGAACTTGGATGTAGTTGTCTTGGATTCTTTATTCTGCCGCCATCTTGCCCGATCCTGAGATGGTTGAGCTGGTCGAGCTGGTCATCAGAGGCTTTGCACAGCGCCCAGGTACTCCAGATTGGGTCTGCAGTTGCAGCAGTTTTTCTCTGTACCCAGGTGTCGTGGATCAGATTTGCAGTCTTTCCTCTGCCTGGGCTCCTCAACCTGAGCCGTCCCCCTTCACCTCCAGGGCTTTAGCTTGGGGCAAAGCGGCTCCTGCAGCCTGCCGAACTTCCAGGCACCTAGGTTTTCCTGGGATTTCCCTTATCTGAACTCCCCAATCACTGATTCCCCTTCAGTTATCTACCTTCTAGTGAGTCCAGGGTGTTTTCATTTGGGTTGAAACTCGTAGTATGTAAGTCTGTAGTCCGTTTTCAGTCCTCAATTCCTGTGCAAGCCTGGACGCAGTGATCTCGGTGTCTTTTCTCTGTGGGCATCTTTCTGGAAGTCCCCTGTGCTTGTCTTTATAGGTTATTTGTGTTTCCTTTACCCATATTCAGTGTTCTTTCCTTGACTTGAACACTTGTTAGTTTCACAACTATTTATCTCTCTGTAGGCCTCACTATTTAGATAACCAGGTTTTCTTTTAACTTGTGAACTTGTATATGTATGTCCTTCCCCAGGTTTGGAAACATTTCCCTCTGTTAGTGTATTTAAATTAGTTTTCTGTTCCTTTCTCATTTTATCTTCCTCTTCTGGGATAAACTTTTACCTTTTCTAATGATGTTGGCATGTCTCATCATATTTATTTATTCCTTTTTCTCCAATGTTCCCTTTCTTATTCCACCTGTTCTTATCTGCTTACATAGCTTTCTGTAGGATTTTTCATTTAAGCCTTCCCTGGAATTGCAATGGGTTAAAGCACAGGAAATTATCATAACTACTGCAGCACGAGTTTGATCCCAGCCATGGCGTTGATCTACATGGTGTGGCAGACCTCTCTTGAC
>NW_004567104.1:4444023-4465432 GCF_000260355.1 Condylura cristata
CCAGAGACAGAGTGGGGAGCAGGACAGGCCGACTGATGAAGTACATTGGTGAGGGGAGCTGTGGGCGGGTCAGCAGAGGTCTGCCAAGCCATGTGGATCACCTCCGGGGCAAAGATCAAACTCATGCTTCAGTGACTTTAGCTTCTTAGTGCTGCGCTTTAACCCGCTGCACCACCAGGGAGGGCCTATAGTCTGTATTTTAAAGCAGGATAGGATGTTATTCAATGAGTGAAAATCTACAGTTCTTAAAATGTGTAGGAATATCACTGAGACTGGGACTACTTTTTTCTTCACTTTTTTCTACTTAATGTTAGATTTTTTTTTTAACTTTTTTTCCCCCTATACATTTGATTTCTTATCTCTAAAGCATTTCTATAATTTGAAATCACATAATTTTAATAAAGTAGACTTTGGACCACATTACATGTTCCACTATATCATGTCTTCCAGAGTGAAGGTCTATTGTATCATATTTTCCAGAGTGAAGTCTAGAGAATGATGCTTAAAACTAGGTACCTCAAGTAATTACACATATATGAAAATTTCAGCACAATTATTTTCAAAAGTTTGTTAAAGGGAGATGTTATTTTAATTTGGATATGCTTATATAACACTAAGGTGAAAATTAATGTATATATATATATGTGTGTGTGTGTGTATGTGTGTGTGTGTGCTTTTAATGAGGGGCAAAGGAAAATGTGTAAAGTAAATTTTATTTTCAAATTATGAGACTAACATACAATCTTACTATGACATGAGATTTCTGTTATATTTATGTGTAAGATACATCTTTTAAGTAATAAATTTGCTTATTGCATAGTTGTTTATTTTTGAAATACTTTTGGTTTCTGCTTTTAGGTATAATCCCTGTATTTCTCCCAGTACCACAGCATCCATGAACTATCCCAGAGTCCATTGTGTTCATCCCTCACCTCTTTGACCTCCTCTGTATTGGTCTTTTACTAGGTGCCTCCACATTATATTCATTTTCCAAGATTTCCTCTTTTCCTTGACCCATTATTTGGCTTCTTTATATTCCAACTATAAGTGAACTTGTAATGCAACATGTTGAGCTGTGAACCCGAGCTGGTAAGTGGAAAAATGAAACCACCTCATGCAAACAAGAAGGAGAAAGCCCAATATATGGATTTAAGGAAGCAGCTCAGCTCCTAAGAGGCAAGCAGGCTTGAGAAGGCTTATGCAGATTAAGAAGCAGAACAGCCCCTGCTTAGGAAAGTTCTTCAAAAGGGTTGCCACTGGGTAAATGCAATGACGTGTGTTTATAGCAGTGTTCATGTTTTAGATCTAGGGGTACATCAGTGCAGGTCATGCAGTTTCTTGGTTGACTGTTTGAGACTTATGGTCTCATATAGGCAATTTTTCAGCAGGGTGTTGTGATTTTCTTCCTTGTTGTTGACTTCCCCCTCTTCTTATGTCTCCTAAGACCACAGACCTTATCTTCCTGTCAAAGTCTAACTAACTCCTCAAAACCATAAAATAGTTCTCATTTTTTTTTAAAGATGTGTTATTTATGCATACAAAACTGGGGTACAGGGCAGAGATGCAGGAGCGGTGAGAGGAGGCAGAGGCAAAGCAGGGAACAGAACAAGCAGATGAACAAATACACTGCTGAGAGGAGCAGCAGACAGGTAAGGAGAGGTCTGCTGTGCCATGTGGGTCTGGCTCGGGATCAAACCTGTGCTGAAGCAGCATCAAGCTTCACAGTGTTGTGCTTTAACCCACTGCACCACCAGGGAGGGTCCTTTCTCATTTTCTTTATGGCTTATTTCATTTAGATAATACATTCCAACTCTACCCATGATGCCACCAGTGGCATGAGTTTATCTGATTGCTGGGTATAATGTCATTGTTATATATACCACATTTCTTGATCCATTCATGTGTGTTGGGTCCTTAAGATTGTTCCCATTTCTTACCTATTGTAAATAGTACTGCAATTAGCACAGACATACAGGTTTCATTTAGAATTAGTGTTTTTGTGTCATTTGGGTATATTATTAGTGAACAGGAGTTCCATTTTTAGTGTTTTGACAAACCTCTACTCAGCTTTCCATAGTGGCTAGACCACTTTCCATTCCCACCAGCAGTGTAATAGGTTTTCTTTTTTCTCTACAACCTCACCAATATATATTTTTCTTTTTTTTTTTCAATTGAGCTGTACATCTCATTGTTGTTTTGATTTGCATATTCTGATAATAAGTGATGTTGAACTTTTCTTTCTGTGCATGTTTACCATTTTTACTTCATTAGATAAATGTCTTTAGTTCTTCTGCCCATTTCTCATTGGGTTGCTTGCTTTATTTTTGCTAAGATCTGTAACTTCTCTGTATATCTGTTCTCCCATTCAGTAGGGTGTCTCTTTGTTTTAGTTAGCATTTTTCTGTACTCAACTTTCTAGTTTCATGTAGTACAAGCTGGTCTTCTCCATTGTCCTTGCTTCTGATGATCAGTCTTCTAATATGTTTCTGAGGTATAAGTTATGAGGAATTTTGCCTCCTGTGATTTATATATTTTATGGCTTCAGCTCTTACATTCAAACTTCTTATCCATTTTGAGTTTTTTGTTTTTTTTTTTTTGTGGAAGTTGTAAGATCATAGACCTGTTCAATACTTTGCATTTGGCTGTCCAGTTAGTTTTCTCAGCAGCATTTCTTGAAGAGGTTATCCTTGTTCTACTCCATATTATGTTTTCCTTTGCTATAGATTAGTTGGTCATACATGTGTGGTTTTATTGTTGAGTTTTCAATTCAGTTTCTTTGGCTGTGTGTGTTTTTGTTTTAGTACAAACCTACTTTTGTTTTTATTAACCTGGCTTTGTAGTGTAATTTGAAGTCTAGGAATGTAATACCTCTGTTCTCTCTCCTTTTAGTTAGGAGAGTTTTTTTATAGTCAAGATATTTTGTGGTCTATCTGAAATTCATTAATTTTTTTTCCCATTTCTTTGAATAATTACACTGAGTTTTAATTTGAGCTCCATACTCTGCAAATTGCTTTGGGTAGAATGCCGTTATGATAATGTTAATTCTCCTGACTCATGAACAGGTAACATTTTTACATACCTTTTGTGTTTTTCTTATTTCTTTTAATAATTTGAATTTTTGTGTTTAGGTCACTCACCTTGTGTGTTAGATTTATTCTCTGGCATTAATTCAATGGTTATGCATTTAAATGGCATGGATTTATTTATGTATTCCTTTTCAGGTTGATTGTTTATATATAGGAAGTTGACTGCTTTTGTATGTTAATTTTATAAACTGCTACTTTACTAAACTGGTGTATTTTTTTAAGATGTATGCATTTATACATACAGAACTGCAGTACAGGCCAGAGTTACAGGGGCAGCAAGAGGATTCTCCAGAGACAGAGTGGGAAGCAGAACAAGCAGACTGACAAAGTATATTGCTGAGGGAAACAGTTGGCGGGTCAGGAGAGATCAGCATCATGAATTCAATCCCTAGCCGTGGAGATGACCTACATGGTGCAGCAGACCTCTTCTGTCTCAACTGCTGCTCTCCTCAGCAGTGCACTGCTTTCAATTTGCTTGGCCTGTTCCACACTCTGTCTCTGGTGAATTCCCTTACCTCCTATGCCTCTGGCCTGTACTCCAGTCCTTGTATACTTAAATACATAAATCTTAAAATTATGTTGTGTATAAATTTGTTGCGCATGACATTTAATATGCTAAGATGTGGCCATTTTATCATTTATCAAAGAGAGATCTTTTCAAGGGCCTATATTGCTATATACTTTTTCCTAGGGTAACCACTTTGCTGAGTACCTTACATTCTAGGAGGGTCTTTTCCTCATGCCATTCATTTCTAAGTATTTTTACATTTGTATTTGATTCTCTCTTGACCCACTGAATTGATCCACAATCCTTAGTACCATGTTATTTTTATGTCCATGATAAAGTGGACATGTCTTTATGGGAAGAAGATACTTGGCATGGTTTCCATCTTAATGTTCTGGTTGCTGTTTGTCTGTGACACAGTCTATAGTCAATCCTTGGAGAATTATCCTTTGTATGTGACTTTAAGTGTCTATTAAGCCCATGTGGTCTAGATCTTTATTTAGGACTCTCATACCCTCATATATTTTGTGTATAGTTGATCTGTCTTTTGGAGAGAATGGTATATTGATTTTTTTCTACCAGTTATCCATTTTCTCTAATGTATGATTTTACCTATCACAGTAACTCTCTAATGTTTTTGATGCTCCTTCGTTTAGTGAGTATATGTTGATGAATCTTCTGCCTTCCTAGTTTATTTTGCCCTTCATTTTTATAAAGTATCTATTTATCTATTTATGGTGTGTTTTTTTTTTCTTTTTTAGTTTGCAGTTTATTCTACCTGATATATATATTGGTGCCCCTGCCTTCATTTGCTTATAGAATTGTTTTCTGAACTTTTACTTTAAGGCTTTGTTTATCTGTACAATTTTTTTTTAAATATATTTACTTATATATACAGAACGGGGGTACAGGGCAGAGGTGTGGGGGGGTGAGAGGATTCACCAGAGACAGATAGGGAGCAGAACAGGCAGAAATACACTGTTGAGGGGAACAGCAAGCAGGTCAGGAGAGGTCTGCCATGCCATATGGGACACCTCTCTGGCTAGGGATCAAACTCATGCTACAGTGGCTGTGGTAGCTTCATAGTGCTGTGCCACCACAGAGGGCAGAGTTTGGTGTGTTTTCTGGAGACAGCAGAAAGTTGTCTCTAGCAGATTGTTTTCTTATCCAATATTCTACTTTGTATCTTTTTATTGGTGAGTTTCCTTCATTTACATTTAAGGTGAGTATTCATACATGAAAGTCTGTTATTGCCAATATGTTATTATTTTTTTTTGTAATTCTATTTAATAAAGCTCTTGTTCATCCTATCCATCCCTCTGTCTGATTAGAGCTTTAAGTTTTGTTGCAATATTTCTTTGAATGGAGGCTTAGTTATAGCATTTCCAAAGATGTTGTTTGTCTAAGAAGATCCCTGTTTTTTCCTCAGAAATGAATAAGAGTATTTTAGGATCAAGAATTTTTGTTTGAGATGTTTTTGTCTTAGATTTTTTTAGTACATTGCTCCAATCCCTTCTTATGCATGGTGAAGTCTGATGTCAGACTAAACTTTTCCTTTATAATTTATCTGTGTCTTCCCCTTCAACAACTTTATTAGTCTTTCTTTGTCTTGAATCCTTGGGATTTCTATTGTTATTATGCATTTTGTTGTAGTTTTCCTTTTATTATGATAGCTTGGGATCCTAGCTTCCTATCTATATTATTTTCCTTCTTAAAATTTGAGAAATTATTTTCAACTATTTCCTTGAATAATCTTTCAGTTCCCTTGTCTCTTATTTTGGGATTCCTAACATTCTTATATTCCCTTTCTTTGTAGTGTCAAATAATGATTTTATCTTGCATCTGTATCTTTGAGAGTATAGATTTCCATACCATTACATATAATTTATTCTATTTTGGTGATTTCCCCTTTATTTTAGGTCCTCCATTTTTTAAAACATTTTGTAGTTCTTTATTTTCTTAATTTTGTTCTGTTTGTTGCTTAAATTTCTTATAGTGTCATTTTCCTTTCTGCAACTTTTTTTTTACATTTTCATTCTTTTAAATTATGGTAATTTTGAAATTTTCATCTATCAAGCATAAAAATATATATATTTTGGGACCGTATTAATAGATTTATGAAACTGATTTTCCTTCTGTGGTTATTGTTCTCAGGAGCACATTTGCATTTTTCTTTCTCTGTTTGCTTTTATGTTTAATCTTAGTTTGAGTCCTTTGTGCCTCTAGTGACAATGGGCAGGATTTCCAGCTACTCTAACTGGTGGTCCTTTTGGATATCCAGGCCACTGAAGCTGTTTTCTGGGACCTTCTGTGGCTCCTATATAGGTGCAAATCTGACAAAAGGGAATGTGGTTGAGAAATTGATAATGTTTAATGACACTGGATTAATAGCACCTCAAAAGAAATAACATCTATATTTATTAAATTATTTAGAAGGAAGCTTTCACAAATAACTAGAAATTGAAGTTTGTTTTGTTTTCTTTAGTATTTTTTCTATTTATCATTTATTCATACAACCATCTTAAAATTTCAGTGTTTTTAATAATTAAAATTATACTGTCAATAATTTATGCAAACTATTATTGTTTATTCATTTCTCATATTTACTTGCATTTTGAAAACTGATATGATTCCATATTGTCAGTATCTCTCCAAAAATATGATATTTATATGAGTTTTACCCACTGTTTCATGTAAACTCCTCGATATTTCATAATCCTTATCTTCCAACTGAACTGTTGCTTTCTACTTATCCCAATAATGTAACAGTCAAAGAACTCACAAGTTGATCTATTTTAGACAAGGAAGAGGAACTCATCAAAGAATATTGAAATTTTCTGGGAAGCACAATACCCAAACACTTTGAACAGCGGTTCCTCTCACTGTCACTTTATGACAGTGGAGGCCCTTTATGATGACATGGGGTAATATAATCTGTACCATTGGAAAAGAGTCTGGTCAAGTGGAGAGATACATAGCCATTGGTAGAAAAGTGGATCACATTAGTGAGGGATGTACTTATTAGTGAGGGATATCATTTCCTCTTCCTTCTTCTCTCTGTTTTTTTTGCAGAGCACCCAGTTGTACCAGGCACTGTGGCAGCTATATTACATGTCAGGCTTCTCAGTGCCTAGGAACATAGGTCATATTCTCTAGCTTCAGAGTGACTAAGTTGTACTAGTACTGTGCTCATACTTGGTAGAGAGGAAAGTCTCAAACTCAGGTTAGTATGGCACCAGGCCCTATACTTCTTTGAGCTGATATGAGAGTAGCAGAGTTTGTGTCTTCCTCTCTTATCTTCATGTTGACCTCTGATTGAGTAAGCCAACCAGATGCCAGAAGGAAAAATACATTTGAATGGTTGGGTTCATAAAAAAAAACACAGGAAAAACAATAAAATGGTGGAAATTGATTTTAATAGAAAAAAATAGATTTCTCCTCTGCTTAGATAGAAAAAAAATCAACTAGGCAGAAGGAATAGATAAATGTCATCAGAATGCATTTTCACAGGGAGGTATTAATGCAATCGTAGCTTCAAGTAAAGCAAAATGGAAAAGCAAGTGATTCAAATAATTACTGTACAATTCCATGCTTATTTTTCTTGAAGTCTTAGAAACTATATAATTCTTCTGTTAGCATTCTTCAAACATGAAACATAAAAAAAAAATTAAGAGCTGTGCACATTGAAACCATGTTATAATATTTAAGTAACTGAGAGTTGTAATGTTATGTTACATGCATTTGAGGTCACAATGTTCATTGATTCATCCACAGCTTAATTAATGCATAAATTAATAAATTCAATTATAACATAGTTTCTGAAAGCTTGCTACTGAGGTAAAATAAAATATTTCACTAGTTTAATTTACATAAATTTAGTAAACACTATATATTATCATCTCCCTTAAAAAAAAATACAGGCTGGCCCTTCCTGGTGACACAGCAGGTTGGAGAACATCACTGAGTAGCTGGTAGTTGCCACCTCAGTGCCAGTTTGACCCCTGGCATGGGAAGTGACCCACATGGTGCAGTTGACCTCTCCTGACCTTCCCACTACTCTCCTTAGCAATGTACTTCATCGATCTGCCTGTTCTGCTCCCGACTCTTTCTCTAGTGAATTCACTCATTACCCCTGCATGTCTGGCCTATATCCCAGTTCTTTATGTATAAGTAAATATTAAAGAAATAAAATAAAATAAATCATAAGCCAACTATTATACTTTTAGTAGTACAATTCAAAATACTCAAGTGATATAAAATAATTACAGGAAACAGAACCAAATTTATTTTGCTGCGTCTATTGTCCTACTTCAGAGTATACTGAGTTTTGATATTTGTTCATACATTTCAACACATTCTTAGCAGCATAGTTTAAACAACTTTGCCACCACCTCAGATATTAATAATCACCATAATATAGAAGATTAAATATCACTGATTTCACCTGTATAATCTGGCATTCAAATGTTATGAAATATCTGTGACTGCAATTTAACATAATACAGAAGTATGAATTCACAAAATCTATTAGAACTGCTATATTTAGGTGTGATTATGGAAGAAAAGGCACAAACAAACAGAATATGACATCAACAATGATACATGGCATGTATGAAATATTAAAAATTGAATCCTTTACACTTAAAATGTGTCATATTTTATTGATAACATTCAAAATTCCCAGGTATTATCATTATCTAAACTGAAAATGAATATTTCCACAGATTAAATAAAGGAAATCAGCAAATTAAATTTGGTTGCATTTTCTTTAAAGATACCAATTGAGTTATTAATTTATATCATTTGAGAATTTTGAAGCACCAATCATTTTTGTCTCAACAAATATTTTATTTATTGAGGGGGTATTGTTTTAAAACAACAAATGTGATTCAGAGGCATATGATTACGCCTCAATTGTATATCATCACACCACAACAACCACCATAACATCCACAGTCTTACAACACAGTCCATTGTGCCTCATCAAACTTTGTTTTCCCTCTTTTCTCTCCCAGTTTTGTCTTACTCCTTTGAGTTATGTAATGAGCATAATTCTCTCCAGTTCCATTCATGTCATAACTGGCAATAATTCATCATTTGTTTAGAGCTTTTTTGTGCAGCATCACCTATATATACCACAACTACTTGATTTACTCATCTGTCCTTGGATGCTAGGTGGTTCCATCACTTGTAAGCAATAAAAATGGCTACAATGAACATAAAAATGCATTCATACTTGTTTTTTTTTTCTTTCATTATTTGGTATATAATTAAGTGTGAATGGGTGGGAAAACTGGTAGATGTATTCTTAATATATTTTAGAAATCTCCTACCATTTTCCATAGGGCAGAACCAATGTTGGAGTATTTCTTTATACTCTATGCCTTGTCAGCATTTTTTTATAGGTCATTTTCACAGATGTGAAGTGATTTTGATTTGCATTTCTCTGATGATACCACTTAAATATGGTGAACCTTTTTGTTTGTTTGTTTCTGTTGGACAGCTGTGTAACTCTCTGGAGAAATGCTTATTTAGCTCTTGTGCACATTATTTGTTTCCTTTTTGTGAGTTTTATGAGTTCATTGTAAATATTGACTATTAGCTCTCTTATCAGTTATATGATGAACAAATATTGTCTCCAGTTCAGCTGAAAACTTTTTGTATTACAGATACTTTCTTTCACTGTGCAGAGTTTTGGTATGATATAACCTCATTTGGTTATATTGACTTTTGTTTGTCTTGCTTTAGGGGAATGAATTAAAGAAGATCTATCTGAAGACAATGACATTGTATGTTCTGGGTCTTCTATTAATGTATTTTGGATTGCTTTTGTGTGTGTGTAAGGTATAAGTGGTTATGTAGTTTCATTCTTCTTCATGTCTTTGTCCAGTTTTCCAATATTTGTTGAAGAGACACTTCTTTCTCTAATATATATTTTTGGTTCTTTTGTCACAGATTAACTCATACAGATGTGACAGTTTACTCCCAGGTTCTCAAATCTTTTCTGTTCATCTTGTCTCTTACCATTCTGTTTTGATTGCTCTACTTTATAATATTATTCAAAGTCTGGGAATGTGATAGCACCACTCTTTCTCTCTCTCTCTCTCCTATTTATTTTTGTTGGTGGATTGTTTTGGCTAGTGGGGGCCTTTAAAAAACCAAAAGAAAAAAAAAAATGTTTGTTTTATTTATTTGATTAATGCCATTGGAATCTTGATAGAAATTATGTCTAATTTATATATTGCTTGCTATAAGGTGACACTTTAAGAAATTTTTAGTTTTCAAATCCATGAGAGGGAATATAATTTATTTTTTAATGTCTCTTCTATTTAACAATATCTTACAGTTTACATTGCATAGAATTTTCACTTCCTTTGTTAACCTTACTTCTAGGCATTTAATTATGTCTTATGAAGTTGTAAACAAGATTATTTATAGAAAAAGGGACTCCAAACTTATCTTCAGGATTTTATCCCAGAGGAAAATCATTAGAGATATTATTATAGATATAGATAGTAATGAGAAAATGAAAAAAAATCCATAAATAAAATGTGTTTGTTGCCATAATTGTTTCTTAGAATACTCATGTGACTGCTTTCTAAAATCGTAATTCTAGACACAAGCATTATCTTAGTGAAAATAGTTAATTTATTGAATCCCTGGGAACTCATCATATCTTTTGCAGGTAAAATAGACATTATGTTCATGTCTCTGTGAACTTCACCAAACAATTGGAGAAATATAAATCTTTTGTCACATGAGACCAGGGCACACAGTTGGGAGTCAAAAGATAAACTTGTGTTTTATTTTGTTTATCTTGTAATTGTAAAACCTGACAATCACTCCATTTCTTTAGATCTCAAAAAAAAATTAGTGTTTTCAACAAGATTATCACCAAGAGTCATTCAGACCTAATAGCTTGTGATTATGACAGTATGCTTCAGATGAAATTCCAGTATGCCTTTTTTTTGTGCAAAAAAAATTTTGCTGCCTCTAGTTTTATACTTTCTCTTTAGTGTTTCTTTGGGTCTTCTGAGTGGGTCAGAGAAAATATATGTTCTCCCTTTCTATTCATAAACTAAAAAAAAAAAAATAGTAAGGGGTTTACTATCATTACAGGAAGCACATGATGCAGCACACCATATTTCTGTTTTCCAGTTTATTCCATATCATGTGATTTTAAATTCATCAACAATTTTGTTACCTTAGTTAATTCTTACTTTCTTGATTTATTCATCGGTTTAACTCTTTCCTAAAATGATTTCATTTGTTATTTTTGGAATACACATAAGGGATACCTATTCAAAGTAATCATTACAAGAATTATTCCTTTACTCTTTCTAAAATATTTTAACTTAAAAGAGAAATGTGTTAATCATTGTGTTGTTAAATGTAATTTTATTTTTTTTTTAAAGATTTATTTATTTATTCATACAGACTGGGGTACAGGCCAGAGATGCGGAGGCTGAGAGGATTCACCAGGAACAGAGTGGGGAGCAGAACAGGCAGATCAACAAAGTACACTGCTGAGGGGAGCAGCGGGCGGGTCAGGAGAGGTCTGCCACGCCATGTGGTCACCTCCGGGGCAGGCGGGGATCGAACTCGTGCAGAAGTGGCTTAGGCTTCTTTTGCAGTGCATTAACCCGCTGCGCCACCAGGAAGGGCCTTAAATGTAATTTTATAATGAGATTGATGTTCACTTGTCAACATCATCCTGCCTGTCACTTATTTACAGTTCAGATTTTTTTGTATCTCTTAATCTAGGAGAGCAAGGTCAAATAACAAGTAAGTACATTTAAGGTTACCTTTTGCCATTGCTGCATTTTTTTGTTCTCAATCAATCTGACTATATTTTTTCCCAGACATTTTGATCCATATACTATGATACTTATTCTAAAATTCTGAAATTTAAAAAAAATGATTTTATTGAAATAACGTTGTAATAGAATATTATATGTTACTGGTATGCATCAGTCAGCATACATTTCCATGTAAATATTCTGCATATTATACTTTGACCTTTATCACTAAAAGTGCAGTCATATATTTCACCACAAAGTTGGCCCTTTTTATGATTTATATATCACCTTCCTTTTCTTTTTTTGCACTTTGGAAATCTAAGCAAGGTTACATTCTATGTCTTTTATTTTTTCCTTATACTTCACTTGAGTGAAATCATTTGTGTTCCTATTTCTCTACTGACTTAGTTCACTAAGAACCAAGCCCTGCAGTTTCAACCAGTTTGTTACACTTAGTAGGATTACATTTTGATAACCTTGTAGCATCCCACTGTATATATATATATATATATATATATATATATATATATATATATATATATGACAATTAATATAGAAAACAGTATGGCTATTTCTCCTTTCTACATCTCAAAATATCATAATCCTGTACAAAATAAATACCCCACTTTATTAAATTTATCATGCCAATTAAAACAGAATGTTATAAGTGGCTGATTTCTAATCTAAGGTTTATTTCTTTTAAAGCTAGTTGTACTAATATAATCTTGTGAGAGAAACAGATAAGTTCAATAACAGTTTTAGGTAAAAAATACTCATGAGTTTTCAGTGGGATTGGTCATTACATTGAATGTACTACATTGTCTTAGGTAACATTTCATTTATTTTTCAAATCACAATTTATTATTTCATCTGTGTTAATTAAACAGTACACAAAACAGTACTAAATGAAGGTGCCAAGGTTGGGGACAAGTCACTGTCTGTGGGTTCTCATCCATGCACTAACAATTATAAGACCATTCAGGCTCAGGGAATGACAACACTGTTGTTTATTTAATAACCACAAGATTGGGAGAGCAGAGAGCTTCTAAGGTCAAAGTGGCCAGCTGTCTCACTCTAGATAATGTTCACAGTGTCCAGTCATCCCAAACACTGCATGTGTGCCAGATGGCACTGTCCCATCAACAAGGATCTGAAGCTGGTGACACACTAGAACCAGGACCCAACTCACTATGGCAGCTGGAGGTCTCACAGGTGGGGTTTCAGCAACCCACAATGAGAACCTAAAGCCTGGGATGGACAATAGAAGGAGATACTGACTCAGACAGCAAACGAAACAACTATATTGGGAGGCAGTGGCAGACAATCAGGAGTGGTGACCATTTATCAAACGTGGCTCATCTATCAAACGTGGCTGGATACAGAATGTTTGTCACTTGTCAACATTGCTGCTTTAACACTTTTCAGTGGTGCCAGTCCCTATGAGTCAACAGGAGTCAATTTTAGAGTCCCAGTGTAATGGCTCACTGTGAACTGTTGACCTACACAACAAACAACTCTTTTAAAGAACTATTGGCATAAAACAATAGTAACCATCTCTTTTGGAGACACTGGACCAGAACAACAGTGCTTTTTGCAGGTGGTGATCAGAAGCCAGGTGAGTTCTGAGGCCAGTGCAGTGTCCAGGGTCTCTGTGAAGGTCTATGGTGGTCCAAAGGTTTACAGAGCTCTGCAGTTCTACAGAGGTCTACAATTCTATTAGATACTTCTTCAGAAATTGTCTGCTAAGTATATCTTCTCTTTTCAGTCATGGAACAGAATCCTTCTCTCTTTGGTGGCCTAATGCTAAACAAATCCATGCTGTTTCCTTCCCTTACAAGCCTGACTAGGTAATTTTCAATCCTAAGCATCTGATTGGTGCACAGTAGCACCAGTTCCATTTTGCAATCCGAGTAAATGAAACTTATCTCAAACACTATTTATCCAATAGACTTGACTCTGGTACAAAAATATGTAAATACAAAAGGATAAAAACCGAGACTGCACAGATCAGGGCTTGTTCATGGGTTGGTTGACTCTGAGAAGCTACAGTGGGATCTGGCCTCAGTGGAGCTAGATGTGCATACTTATGTTCATATGATGCTATTCACTATAACTAGGCTATGGAAATGATGCAAACACTCAAAATCAGATGTGAGAAAAAAAAAAACCAAAACTCAGATGTGAGGACAAAGATGTGGCATATACACACAATAGAGTATCACTCAGCAGCCAAGTTATATTTTATAAGCATTTGCAATTTTAGAGATAGGACATTAGCGAGAATATAAGATCATATTTTATCACTCTAGATTGCAGATCTACATCAATGAGATCTGAAGAACTACATTAAGGCAAAACTAAATTAAAAAACAAATTATATTTATTCATAATACAATAATTTCTGTGTTGATCATTCACATCAAATAGGTTTTCCTTACAAGAAGGAAGCAAGTTAAAAATTGAAATATTGAAAATATATTCCTGGAAATATCTGTTGACTAAGGTCAGTTTACTGGAAGCACACTAATAACTAGCTAATAAGTGAAGGGAAATAGAGAATATATCACAGTTTTAGAGAGTCCATATTTTAGCTAAATGGACACAATTCTTAAAAAAATAGGAGAAATAACTACATGACTCTAATATACATTTTTACTTGAAAATGTGTAAGTACATAAGGACTTAAGAGGAAGAAAAATAACATCATATGTTGTGACTGGTCTTGAGACCAGACTATTTCTTCTTATAGCTTTACTTCCAATTTTATATTTCTCATCATCTGCACCTCTTTATCCTAGAACCATTGAGGTCATACTGGCTTATTGAGTACAATAATCTCAGACTCAGAAACATAAGGTCTATCTGTCATTGGACACTGAGTTATTTTCTGGCTATGGCTTCTGAACACATCTATTTGATTGAGCACCTCACTCATGCAGATGAGTATTAATAGATGTCAGATGTTCACTTGGAGGGAATTTGATTCCTTTCTATCTTACCAAACAATTATGTGACAGCAACTTAAACTCCAAATTATGATGAATTTGGCATTATAGGATTTAAATAAATTTCCTGCTTTAATTAAAATTTTCTCAGACCTATAATTTATTAAAGGAGACACTTGGGTTATTTAAGGAAATTTATATATGCAGATTTTGCTTTTGTGAGATATTAAGCTACAAACCTATCTGAGATAATAAAATAAGCATCAAAATCATACGTTAAATTGAACCATTAATCTATGATAAAGGATCCAGAAGCAGACAATAGGGAAAAAGGAAGTCTTGTGTTAAAATAGTATTGAGAAAAAATAGGCACTTATTTAGCTACATTCTCTCTCATACCACAGTCAAAAAATAACGCAATGTGGATTAAAAACCTATGTTAGATAAGAAGTCATAAAATCCATGGACATAAACATAGGCAAAATATTCTACCCTAGTTACAGTGTATGACTTCAGGAATTCAATTCTAATAACATAGAAAGCAAAAGTAAAGACAAACAAATGGAACCATATAAAACTAAAGGGATTTGCAGTGTTATAATTTAGCATTAAAACAAAAAAGATACTACTAAGTGGGAGAAAAATAACTGTATACCAGTCATGCTGATATATGTTTCACAAGGAATACATATGACTCAATAATGTTATATATATATAACCACTCAAAAATAAGCTAAATAGATACTTCTCTAAAGAAAGTATACAAATAACCCATAGGTACAGATAAAAAATGTTAATCATCAGTTATCACCTGAGAAATATAAACCAAAGCCACACTGACATATTGTCTCATACCTGGAGAATGGCTTATATGAAAATACCAGAAAGAATAAATTACAGGAGTATGTGGAGGAAAAAGGATTCCTCGTGTACTATTGGTGCAAATATAGGTTGACCAGGCCATTATCCAAAGCAGCATGCTTTTTATGAACATATTAAAAATAAGTCTACCAAGTGCTCCCGCAATTTCACTACTAGATATAAATTGGAAAAAGGCAAAAGCACCAATTTGAAGATATAAATGCACTCCTCTGTTCGTTGCAATGCTGTTTCATATATCCAAGTTGTGGAAGCATCCTGTGTCCAAGGATGTATGAGTTAAGAAGTGATATATGGACACATTAGAATAAGTTGAGTATTTAAAAGTAAAAGATGAATCTTGCTATTTGCAGTGACAGGAGGGAATTGGAGAAAATTATGCTCAGTGAAATAAGTGTGTGAATAAGGCAAGTTCAGTATGTTTCCCTCATATATGGAATTTATAGAAACACAGTAAAGGGATAGATAGAACTAAATAAAAACAAAAATATTAATATAGAATTGAGTCTACCAGGTAGATAGCTTGGGGGCAAGAAGCAGTATAGGGGGCGATAGACAATGAATGACAAAGGGGTTTGCTTTTGGTGGATGTGTTGTGGTAACATACATCTGATGAGCTCTGATTCTACATAAAAATTAATCTCTGAATCTTATAAAAATTTCAATGAAAGCTAAATGAAAAATAATACAAACAAAAGATTAAAAAATATAATAATAACTTAGTAGGCCAAGGGGGTTGAAACTACTTTATGCCCTCAGTCACATTAACAAAGGAGATGTAGTTGAAATAAAATTATTTGAAGTGCACAGAATATCTGATGTTAGGTCTTAGGTTTGAAGCTGTTTTGAGTTCTAGTTTGGCATGAGTAACCCATGCTATATAGATGTCCTGGCTTTTAAACTGTAATGGCCAAACCGTATATGTGCAAATTATTTATAATGTAGAAAGTTATATAAAAAGTTGCCATTATGCGCATGACAAGTAAGACAGAGTATGTTGCCCAGTATTATCCTGCATTGTAAAGTCAAACAAATAGAAATAATAACATAATGCTATTATATCCTTACATTGGTTATATATTTGTACATTTCATATCATATTCATATTCATAAAATAAAAAAGAAGCATGCAACTATGAAAGATGAGAGATGGAGAGACACCATTTAGGTTTTAGTTGAAAGAAAACAAATGATTTAAATAGGAATTGAGGACCCTTCCTGGTGGAGCAGCACTGTGAATTTTGTCGCAACCACTCGAGAGTGTGAGTTCTATCCCCAGGCAGGGGGGTGACCCACATGGCATAGCAGATCTCTCCTGACCAGCCCACTGCTCCCCTCAGCAGTGTACTTCATCAATTTGCCTGTTTTGCTCCCTGTACTCTTTGGTGAATCCTCTCACCCCCTGCACCTCTGGTCTGTACTCAGATTATGTACGCATAAATAATTCTTTGAAAATAAATAAGAAACAAAATAGATAGATTATTGTGAAAACTGAAAAAAAGAAAAGAAAAAAAAATAGCTGTAGTTAGGCATGAAAATACACCCCCAAAAGTGCTAAACATTATAAAGTTTGCATTACTTCCAGGTTAAGACCAGCACCCTTAGAGTCATTTTGCCTCTTATCAGGGTAAAAGCCCAATCTTTCAGGACACACAATGCTGCCATTTTCATCCCTCATTTCTCATAACATTCCTTCATTCAGTGAAAACAATACTTTTTAATTCAGATTTTTCCTACTTCGAAGTTTAATTTTTTATTCATTTATGCCTTTTTTCCCCCAAACTGATGTCATTTTCTCATTTTATGCTTTGCAGACTGAAAACATACTCTTCTCTACAATAATCATATCCTTTTTCAGAGTAGCAATCTGAGACATTTTCTAACAGCCATCTGCTGCATTTTGGTGATCACATCTTTGTAGGTGACATCCTTGTTGTCAGACATGATCGACTAGAATGCAGATACATGTCTGCCTGTTAAATAGTAAACACAGTGAAGTGTGGGTGTCAAAAGAGCTCCTTTCTCCCATAAATGACATCTCTTCCTTTGTGCTCTAACTGTGGTGATTGACAGATGGATTATCTCTGTTGGAGAAAGCAAAGGTTATAGAGGATCTTGCCACAACCAAGAAATTGCAGAGGCAGCACAAGACAGGACAGGGCAAGACAAAGGACATACCTGTCTCTACTTGCCAAGGGCACAAACCTGGGATCAGCAGCCTAGCTAGTGGCTTCCCAGCCTTCTTATCCAGATTGATTATGGTCTGATATACTGAGCTATGCAATGATCTTTACAAGTGATGTTTCGCTAAACGCTTGACCAGGCTGGATATATAGAGAACAGAAAGCAAGCAAACTTCTTGTGGAGTTTGGTTCAAACATTAAAATGATGTAGTCTATTAGCAATAGAATAATATTTGGTAATTAAGGGAATGGCATCCCGTCATTTGCGATGCACATATCGATCTGAAGGGAATTAGATAAAGATATTATTTTACTCAGGTGTGGCAAATAGAGAAAACAGATGAAGAAAAAATAAAAAGGGGGATTGTGGGTTATAAGATTAATTAGTGGTTACTAGAAGGGGAAATAGAATGGAGATGGGTAAACCAGCATAAAGGAGAAATAGAATGGTGAAGGATACACTTACACTTTCATCAGTTAACTTAATGTAGTGTGAACATGTATTGATTCACAGTGATGCACACTTGAGGCTGATATAATGCTATAATACAGTGGCACTTCAGTAAAAAGGAAGGGCCTACCAGAGATGGAACAAAGATATAGAGATACACATCACCTTTAAATGGAAGCAGACATTGGAATGCTATGTCTACAAATCTAGGAACACTAAGGTTACTGACAACCACAAGCTGGTAAGAGAGAATGTTAGATCAGATTTTCCCACAGATACTCCAGAAGGAATGAAGACTGCCAATACTTTGATTCATCATCTGGTCTTCTGAATCGTGAGAGAATAAATATTTTTTGCTGTTGTTGTTTATTTTTTTTAATAAATAGATATACAAAAAAAAATCCCAGGAGATTGAGGAATAAAAGTTCAAAATATGTTTTTGTTTAATTTACCAATGACATATATTAAAGAGTATTCAAATGGGTGCCTAATAAACTTTAGGGGAAAATGTAACATCTCCCTGTACTTCAAAGAATTGGGATCTGAGTCAGAATTGAAGAGGTTGGTCTTGGAAATATATAAGGCATGTCAATCCGTAGTAAAGGGAATTGGCAAGGTAGAAACGCAGACAAAATGGAATTTTGTATTTTACATTGTCAGTAACATATTTTATATAAATATAAACACATATGTAACACATATATGTATATATGTGTGCAGATGCATATATATGTATGCACATATGTATATGTGTGTATGTGTGTAGATATAGATATATAGCATTCTTCATCTTGTGCATGCTTTACATCTCAGTTCTAATCTCCATGGACTTCTCACCACCAATTTACCCATAGTCCCACGCACTCTTCCCATGCCAGTACTGATCCTATTTCCTTCTCCACCCCCATAGAATTCCATCTCCACCCCCATAGAATGTCTCTGATTTATAGTTGTTCGTTCATTTTTGTTTTCACTTTATTACACTTGCCTTTTTCTTTTCTTCTTTTTCTTCTTCTTCTTTTTTTTTTTTCTTTTTTTATGCTCCCTTAAACTTCTTCTATGAGGGAAACCATCTGGCATGTTTATTTTTATTTATTTATTTTTTAATATGTTAGTATTTTTTGCATACAGAAATGGGATACAACCAGAGATGCAAGGGCAGCCAGCGAGAGAACTCACCAGACACAGAGTAGGGATCAGAACAGACAGATCCACAAGTTACATCGCTGAGGGGAAAGGTCTGTTGTGCATTGTAGGTCACATCTGGGGGGGGTGGGGATAAAACTGCAGTAAAGTGGCCAAATATTGACCAAATCTAGGAACAAAGTCTTTTTTTTTTTTTTTTTCTGCTTATTTCACTAAGCATGATCCCTTCCAGCTCCATCCATGTTTAGTAACTTTTTCATTTATTTGTTGTTTTAATGGGTTTCTAACACCTTCTAGATTCTTGCGCCAATTAGAAGGTGGTGACATGTTAATTGTGGCCAGTAGTTTTAAAGTATGTCATGGGAAGGAAACTGTACCTTTCGGGTTCTAATGATGTGGGGGCAGTTTATACAGGAGGTCTGAATGAGGTGCTGTCTGAGAGTGTATGCAAATGCTCCCTCTGCCATCCCCTTTAATATAAAAACGGAAGGTTATCCCATCCCAATCAGTTCCTACAGATTCTGGAGAAACATTTCTGGGTAAAATTCTGTTTATCATCTTATTATTTATCTTTAAATATAGAGTGTTCAGTTTTCATTTTAAGTCACACTTACTATTTCCCAACACAGGGGGAAAAGAAACCTGTCACTGTCACTCCTGATCGCCATCAACTAAATCCTTAGTCCAGTGGGTTGTTAGCACATTGAAACATGACTGACATTTACCCTTCTACCTGCTTTATGTTGTCTTGAATGGACAAATAGGTTGTAACTTGGAGTACTTATGAAATCCTGAACTTTTTTTTTTTAATTTGTAATAGCTTTCTTGACTTTTATTTTTAACCCTTCCTTCTAAATGTTACCGTCTTGATATGTAATTTTATAACTTTGAATTTATTATTTTTTATTAGTAACAGTAGTAGTAGTAGTAGTGTTAGTAGCCTTTATTACTATTAATTTTACCTGTTCCCCTCTGCATCTTTAGATATTAAAACATGTTAGAAGATGTTTATCACATTTTTTTTCTAGACACTTGGGGATATTATGAAAATAGATGCATTTTCATGAATTGTTTAAATTAAAACACATATGCCCTGATAATTTATATTTTAAATTTTATTTTGAAATATTTTGTACATTTTGTTGTTTTATGTGTAAAAAATAATGTAAGAAGTTTATTTTTTCAAGTGAAGAAATTGTTACCTCATTACAAGCAAGTGTTAAAAATTATAACTGTCCTTAGTGTCAGTAAAAGTTTTGCTTGTGTGAACTGCCAAATCAGGTCCTGTGGGTGGAATTTGACAGCTGTATAATGTCATTTTGCAAATTTCTTGACAGCTGAGTACTGGAAGAAATTCCATTTAAAGATCTTAAACATCAGGAGAAATCTTGTTGAGTAAAAGGAAATTTCATGAACTGGAATATACAAAACATTTTGAAACCATATTTTTTCCCTTAAAAAATAAAACATGACCATGAGTGATTAAGACCTGAACTTCATATTGGGTTGCATATTTGTTCTGCTTCCTTATCTGTTTAATTTTCTTTTTGGTTTAGTGACTGAGAATATCATTCATTTTATGTATTAATGAAGATTTATTTTTTAGTAATAACAAAGAAAACACATACATTTCGATGATAGAATTAAAGCTTATATAAATGATTATTTTTGGAAAGGACTCTTACATGGAGTACTTATTTATTTATATGTTCTAAAATCAATTGTATTCATTTATTTTCATTTAATTCATTAAGTGAAGCATATTAGGTCAGCAATATAGTTTAATAGACTAGTAGTCAACCAAGACTAGTAGTCAGCTATAATAGTCAAGCTGTAGGATTTTAGTTCATTTCAGAGAATATACAATAGCCTATTAATTTTCAAAATAATTTATAATAGGATTTTTTACATAAAATATAGTTCTTAAAAAAAACACCTAAACCTAGATTAAAAAAAAAGTATCAGCACCATTTAAAATTTACATATCTAATTTTTTATTTTAAAATTAAAAAATAAGATAGTGATTTTTAGTGCTAGCTAATTGCAAGTAGGCAATAACTTATGCCTATTATTTTATTATAAACACCAACTTTAATTGGCCAAAGTTATAAGTAATGTACCATCGAAGTTCTCAAAAGGCATTTTCATGATTATCATGAAAAACATTGAAAATCCTTTATTTCATTGTGATTTTAAGTTAGTAAAACTTTTTCAAAATATACAAGATTATATATTTTACATCCAAATATTTTTAATAACCTAAGAAAGCTTTAAATGATCTATAAGTGTTTCTGTATAATAAGTTTCAAGGTAAAATGTGTCCAGTGATAAAATAGGGAAGTTAGCATTCAGACCCAAGAAAATACTGATATAAAATCATGGCTAATGAGGGCCCTCCCTGGTGGCGCAGCGGGT
>NW_004567104.1:4465532-4474589 GCF_000260355.1 Condylura cristata
ATGGCGTGGCAGACCTCTCCCGACTTGCCCGCTGCTCCCCTCAGCAGTGTACCTCGTTGATCTGCCTGTTCTGCTTCCGGCTCTGTCCCTGGTGAATCCTCTCACCCTCCACATCTCTGGCCTGTACCCCAGTTCTGTATGAATAAATAAATAAATCTTAAAAAACAAAATCATGGCTAATGAGAAATTTCAGAACCTATACAAGTGCAAGGGAGGTAGTCAAGTTTGATATAGGTTGGTAATATCGAGATATTAGAGGGGATACTTGAACAATTCTGAAACTAACTAGAAGTATTGGCTAAAATAATAGTTTAAATTCACTTTAATAAAAATAGTCTTTGATTTTTCAGGGCAAAATAAAACTCCTTTAAAAATATTTATTTATGCTTACAGAGCTGGGGTATAGGCCAGAGGTGCAGGGATGGTGAAAGGATTCACCGGAGACAGAGTGCTGAGCAGAACAGGCTGACTGACAAAGTACACTGCTGAGGGGAGCAGCGGGAAACACTGCACATGGTCTGTTGCACCATGTGGGTCACCTCCAGGGTGGGGATCAAACTCTCACTTAAGTGGCCACTGTTGGCTTACTTTGAAGTGAAGTTTCAACTTCTTGCACCACAAGGGAGGATCCAAAATAAAACTCCTTTATTAAAATAAATAAAGACAAAAACATTATGATACCTACATTTAAATTTAGTAAATCATATAAAAAAGTGTGTCTTAGGTAAATGAAAATGCCAAAGATTTAGGGGAAAAAAAGAACTTTTAATCAGTTTATTGTAATATAATTAAATTTGAATTTTAATCATTATTACTATCTCAGGAAATATAACAATAGAATGAAACATGTCTGTATAGAGGCAGACACAGAACTTAAATCATCATTGACAGATGAGTCAATTTGCTCTCTCTCTAGAACTAGCAACTAATAAGACATTACTTTGGAAATCTGTAGGAATAATGAATGTTATAATAAGTTGATGAGGTTTGAAAAAGAAAATTTGCTTTGGTTGCCATTTGGCAAGAAAAAAAAAAAGACATATTTTCTTGGACATATCAATAAATTCCAAAGAATAATACTTAGCCAAAAGGAATGTTAGTTAGTTTGACCTGTATCCACTGTAATAATTCAAACTATCGATCATCAAAATGTTGTTTTCAAATCTAAAAGAATATTTAGCATGTTTTAAATCACATTGCACTCTTGCAGTCATAATTATCTGTGCCTATCTAACACTTCTATTTTTCTTGAAAAGTCCCAAGGATTTGTTAGCTCTCAACCTAAACTGGCTCAAGTCAATGTTCATAGTGTTTCATGGGTATGCACATTTAATATATTATAATTGCATTATAATATATTTCATTATTTATTTTTAGCTAAGGCAGGCTAATACACACATTCTAAATCAAACATCAGCTTCAACTGCCTTAACAGATTGTTCTGATTAATGCCAGAAGGTTAAGTCCTGCTATACCTAACCAACCCATCAGATACTTAACATTGGCATTAAGCATAACTTGGCATCTTCCAGAAATACACCAATTGTCATATACATCCTGTTAGCCAACAAAGATTACAAAACCATTCAGTTTTTTAATAGAATAGCTACCCAGTTTAAACACAAATCACTGTATTTTTCAATGTAAATTTTTCTTTGATAAAATATTTATTCCTTAAAAATAATGTTTTTGTGCAAAGACATAATTTATATTATATAGGTTTATATGTATAAACCTATATAATATATAAACCTATATAATAGTTTTCTGTTACTGGCCATCCAGTGTGGTTAATTTTAAACTCTGTAGTTTCTTTTTTAAAATGTTATTTTGTTATATCACTTTGATAATCAAAACAAGCAGGAGTTCTTATAAAATTCACAGGCTGTAAAATGGAGAGGATGACCACAAATTAGATGTGGTTCATTCATGTCTCTGCTCAGAAAGTAGCTATTGCTTTATCAAAATAGTGTTGTTGCTGAAACAAGAGAACACCTAATTCTCAGAAAATGAGGGCTATGAGATGGTTGATGGGGGTTGTAGACAATTATCTGTTAACATACTTACCATATTTTTTTCAAGTTTCATAAGACATACAAAAAATAAAGATATTTATATCTTGATAATGTTTACCATAACTACCAATATAAAATACATGCAGTGACACCAGTATCATCTCTCAATTACTTAACAATTTATACTTATAATCTAACCCTTTCTTGAAACATTTCGATATAATAACAGTTACTTATGAATGTTAAAAGTAGCTGAAGAAAAAATATCCTTTAATAGAATGTGTCATTTGATATTTACAAGGGACTTATCACCAAAAGGAATTAGATTTATAAACATCAGGGTATATTTAAAAACATGTTACTTATTAATTGGGAAAATAGCTCACAGTCATATTACCTACACAGATCTTTATGGTCAAAGAGTCACAATGTGACCATACTAAATAGAAGAAAACAATAGAATAAAATAAAAATATACAAAGCCTATTTTTTTCTATAAAAAATTTGCCATTTTGGCTCAGTCTGCCCTATGATCAGTGTCAGACATCACAATTGCATTATATGAATAGTTAATTGATTCCTTTCAAACACATTTGGACAAGGTCACAAACAGCTTTAGAGAACCCAGAGATAACTAAAAGTTCCCAAGACCAACTGATATACTAACCCTATACTAATCAAAAGAAATATTAAATATAATAGATTAAAATATAAAATGATTAAAAGGATTATAGCATTAGTACTATAAAATAACAAGCATTTTGAAAAAAAGTAAATTGTGAAAATTTAAGAGAGTAGTCAAGTGAGAAAGGAGTCATTTTGAGTACTTGTTAATTTCCCACTAGGATGAGCAGATACATGAAAAAAAAATCAATTGTTCACAAATTTTTCATATAACATTGATATTTGGATGTCACTAGAAACACCCAAATGCTTTGCCAAAATTTGCTTATTAGAAATGGGCAAAGCCCAGTATTTCTAAATATGTCTGCTTTTGAGACATTGACCTCCCTAGAACAAATCCAGACATGATTTTGTAATCTAAATTTCACCTTGTTATAATAGCAATGATATATTTCATAACATCAGTCAAATTAGTATAAAAAGCTGTTGCAGACTGCTAATTGGATTTGTGAGGATTTTTGATGTGTTACAAAAAACCCAGAATTATTATCATAAAATGTTTTGCTGGTAAGCTACAGCTATCATCATTTTATCCCCAATATAGACTGTAATACTCATCAAAACCAGTTCTTCAACTCTGAAATCTTTTCCTCTTTGTGAAATAATAGACACATATAAGAAACATAGTTGCATGTTGTAATATAAAAATAATCACACTAATACATTTTAGAATTAAAAACTTATTGTAAATCAATCCATGTCAGATGGTATTTCAGTGGGTATCCTCATATTTATTGCCTACTGTTGAAATAAATATTGAATATTGACAAGACCTTAAAATATAAATGCTGATTCATTCAACATTGTTTTTTGGTCCTGCTGTCTCAGACTCAGGAAGTAAACAAAGCAAATGCCACTGAATGCATTGTTAAGCCATAAAACATAGGTCAAACAATTTTTCTGGTATTAATTATTTAGTAAAACGTATTAATTAACTTATGTTTTCTAAAATATATTTTATAGTGGCTGCAATTGCTTAGGATTAGTATCAATAAAATTTAAACTTAGAAAACTCCTATTTTAGAAAACATTGACACCTTATAGAAATAATTCTAAAATAAATGGAATAAAGAAAATAAAAATTTACTTTCCTTCAAAAAAAGTTATCACTTTTTATTTTATTTTTTTATTTATTTTTAAAGATTTATTTATTTATTCATACAGAACTGGGGTACGGCCAGAGGCTCAGGAGTGGTGAGAAGCTTCACCAGAGACAGAACGGGGAGCAGAACAGGCAGATCGATGAAGTACACTGCTGAGGGGAGCAGCGGGCATGTCAGGAGAAGTCTGCTACTCCATGTGGTCACCTCCAGGGCAGGCAGGGATCGAACTCATGAGGAAGTGGCTTTAGCTTCTCAGTGCTGTGCTTTAACCCGCTGAGCCACCAGGGAGGGCCCAACTTTTTATTTCATTTTTAAGTAATGCTTTTTTATTGAGGTAACAATCTCCATGATTGTATAAGAATTGGAGATGCAAGGTTGCATCCAAAAGTTGTATACTTTAAAAGCAAATCTGAGCTGCAGAATATAAATGAAAGATTAAAAAAAAAAAAAAAGAAAGAAGAAAAGAAAATCTTAACAGTGTCAATTCACTGTCGTTGAATTTGTAGAAGAACCTCTGTCCTCCGCATAGTTATTTGGCCTTTCTCCTGTATAGGCACCTGCAAATCTCCTTATGTATCTGTTGTATTAGTTATTTTGTATATCCGCATTAAACATTTGTTATCCACAAACTATGAAAATTAAAAACAAAACAAACAAAAAAACATTACATTAGGAGAGCAAAATATTTTTATTATAAAAATACATCTAAAACAGGCCCTTCCGGGTGGCTCAACTGTAAAGACGCAACACTGCAAGCTAACCACAGCTGCAGTCACTTCAGTGCCATTTTGATCCCCAGCCCTGGAGGAGATCTACATGGCGTGGCAGACCTCTCCTAACCCGCTCTCTGCACCCCTCAGAAGTATACTTCGTTGATCAACCTGTTCTGCTCCCCACTCTGTTTCTGGTGATCCTCTTATCACCCCTGCACTTCTGACTTGTACCCCAGTTCTGTAAGCATTAAAAAAAAAATCTGAAACAACTTGAAAAACTCAAATATGTGATTTTCCATATCTTGGAAATAATTTTTATTATTAGGTATATGTGCAGATATTGCTCAGATGAAAACTATACCATCAGCCCATACTTTCTGAAAAAAAAAGAAAAAATAATAATTTCATGAAATGCTAAAATTAAATTTGCCTCTTTTTTATGTAACTTGTGATTTTTTTTTCTGTATGGTTCATATTTCCTCTTATTCTACTCCTTTAGCACCATGTGATATATCACTATTAGATAACTCTTCTTTTCATTCCTATAAACTGTAGTCTCATTTTTTAAGCTTTATCTTCTTTTATAAAATGCATATAGTAATCATGGCAATCAAATGATGAATTCAAATGACTTATTTTATTTATTTTCCAGGAATTTTAAATTCCTAGAATTTTACACACATGCAATATGTCTTTTGAACTTTTTACCTTCCACATGTGTGACTTAAGTCTCTATTCTCTATTTGGCAGATGCTCACACTTTTTCACTGTCAGTTCCTTCTTGCCTTTGGCATTAACAACCAAAGTGTCTTCCTCAGTTGCCCTCTATGTGTGTGGCCAACTCCTGCTTATTCTCCACAGCAACAAATGTCAGCTTGCAATTCTGATCCTCTGATATCTGCACAGCAGATGGTATCTGGGATACAACAGAATATCATCAAATGTTAGTTAATATCTTCTTTCTCTCTTCTCCACTCTCTTTTCTCACTCCCTATGTGCATATTCCTGTTATCACCATCTCTTTCTGTATGCCCTGCATTCTTAAGCACTTTGATAAGGATCCACTGAACTTGTCATCCTCTCTACCCACATTTTGCCTATTTCTGGTTTTCTTTCACTATCCCACTTAGGGGCATATCATTCTTTGAGAACAAACGTCACCATGTGTGACTCTTTTCTCCGGTCTTCACATCTACCATACACCTGGACTCATTGGGAATTTTATTTATTTTATGACATAAAGAAATTGAACCTGTTTAGAATTTCCTTATATTAATGCAATATAAATAAATATAATTAGTTATGACTACAACCAACAGTGACTACAGATATGGAAATGTGTGTGTGGAAGAAGATAAGACCAGAAGCAGGGTTAGTACAAAAAATACTCTACACACATACAGACATACACATATACATGCATATACACATATGCATACACACATACATACACATATTACTTATTGCAGTAAAGTGAGTTTTACACAATTTCCCACATGTATGCATATATTATGCATTACATATACATGTGCACATCATGTATCATATACATGTGTATGTATATAAATTGTATGTAGATGTGCATATGTATGCATAGATGTGCATGTACATGTATGTGTATATGTATATGTGAGTCTGCCATTCTTCTCCAACCTTTATAACACTTTGAAAACCAAACTTAAAAAGAATAAATACCAGTCTACATAAATACAGTTTCAAATCCTACACATGGAGAGAAGGGGTGGCTCAGCCTACTGTTTGGGAAGCAAAGTAATAGCCATTGCCCAAACTTGTCCTCCTCTTGCCCATGTAACTAATATGCAGGCAACATGCAGCACGCTGAGCACAGCTATCTAGGACTGGTTGTTACTTTGGGTTTATTGGATTCTTTTTTTGGTTTCTCTATATTCCACATGCAAATGGCACATTTTTTAAAATTACTTATTTATTTGCATACTGAGTGGGAAGACAGAGTGGGAAGCAGAACAGGCCGACAAAATACACTGTTGAGGGGTCACCAGGTGGGTCAGGAGAGGTCTTCTACACCATGTGGATCACCTCTGGGGGCGGTGGAACTCATGCTGAAGTGACTTTAGCTTCTTAGTACTATGCTTTAACCGGCTGTGCCACCAGGGAGGGCCCGTAAATGACACATTTATAGCACATTTATATCTTTATCCTTAAGACATTTAATTTACTACAGTCAGTCCATCTTACCACAAATGTCAATATTTTATCTTTTTTGATAACTTAGTGTGTGTTGATCATGTTTATGTAGCACACATACTTTATATAGTCACCTATATTTTGACATTAGGTCGCTTCCAGAATTTGACTATTGTAAATAAATATAATGAGCACAGGAGCGCATACTTCCTTCAAATTATTGTCTTTTTTTATTCTCTGGGTAATTATAAAACAGTGAAATCCCTGGGTCGTATGGTAGATTCATCTTTAATGTGTTTGATGAACTGTACCCAGTGGCTTGAGCGAAAGACTGTTGCAGGTAGTGCCCTCTGGATGGGGCTACTGGTGAGACTAGATAGCCCCAGGGAAAATGTGAACAAAATAATTGCACTAGGATTGGAGACTGATAGGAAATATGAGGGACTACAGATGCAGCACCCATGATTTGGTGTTTGGAATTTTAACAATTTTGGTTCTTCAGAGATTCTGGGATTAGCAATTTCTGTCCTCACCCTGAGGTCTTCCAAAAAGCTGCATTGTACCTCTGAAGAACATGGAGAGGCTTCCAACAGCCAATCAGAGAGAGGAAACATTTGGAAGGTTTGAAAGTAGTCAAGGGGTTGAACCTCTTCTTGATTTTGCTGCTGTTACAGCTTGGAAGGGAAGGTGAAGACTTGAAGCAGGTACTTCACTGAGTGAGAGTGGGATGTTTGTCACATCATTCAGCTGCTGCAGATGCTGTTTTGAGTGTTACTTGTACGGTGGTGCACTGGGGCATATCATTAGGTCTGGGGCGCAACTCTACATGTTTCTTTTGTTGTCTTTATTGTTTGGAATCCGGCCTGCAGTCTGGCTCTAAGTCCGCAGAGGTCAGAAGACACTGTTTCTGGAGCGTTTATGTCTAAGGATTGAAAAACAGTGGGCACTGGTTTGGGTACGGTAAAAGGTCATTTTTGACCTTAGTAACTCATTGTTTGCCTATGGTTTGTTAAATAAATCCCATCACTCTTGTTCTCTGAGACTGAGTAGTCTTGCAGTTGTTCATGCTAATAAAGAACTAAGACAGTTATGGGTAAACTATTTGGGCAGTGTCCTTGGCCAGTTTTAGTACACTGGCAAACCTGTATCTGAACCACATAACACCTTTTAAGTCTCAAAGACAATAGTCAGTTAAAAGAAAATCTGTATGTGTTCTTAGTCTAGACTTCAACACACACAGTTTATATAACCCTTTGCACTTAGGATCTCTTACCTCATTCTCCCTCCTTTATAGGAGCTCCTGGGTAGATAATAGACATTTCAATCCTGAAATAGTGTGGTGTTTTTATTTCATGATCTCTTTTACCGATAATCTCAGATCTGTTTTTGACAGAAAATGAATTAAAATAATTTCAGGTCAAAAAAATCAAATGATTTCTTGTTTATACAGAACAAGTAATGAATGTGATTTCTTGTTTATACAGAACAAGTAATGAATGTGCTTATCAATAAAGCATGCTAAACATTATTTTATTGAATAATATTTTTTTTATTTTTTGATTTGAGAACATATATCTTTACAGACTAAACTTTCTCTATGCATGTTTCTTGCTTTCAATTCCCTTTTTTAATTTAAATAGTAATATTTTGTGATGTGTAATATCTTTCTGTATGGAATACAATGATATTTTGTCTCATATTTTTGACAGTTACATATTCTTATTTAGAACATTGTTATTTAAAGGTGTACATGATTTCTTATAACCTCAATTAAATAAAATAATGACAACATTTTTAATATTTTGATGATCATTATCATCCCACTGTTGTGAAAATCTGATGTTTATTTATTAATAGTGTATTACTTAAAAATGAATTTTTACTAGCATTCAGATCAACAGATTTTTCAATGGGAAAGTGAAGAGAGGTCTTGAATAATTACAATCATCCTATTTATTTGTGTAGTTATTTTTTACTTAAAATTACAAATATGTACAGTTTTCTGATGAAATATATAGCAAAGTATTAAAAATTTGTATAGCTTGGGAAAGTATAAATATGTCATACGGTGCTATCAATTTCTATCTCACTATTGAAGATTTCAATCTATAAACTCAATGATATGTCAAATAAAACATATCCATTTTAATTATCATATATATATATGAATAATTTAAAAATGGTACTTGTAAAGATCTTGCTTTATGGATATGGAATGCAAATAATATAATTATCTCTGATAATTTTGACATGTTTACATTCTTAAATATGATGAAATTTCAGGAAATAAGTTTTTTTTTAAGATTTATTTATTTGTGCATACAGAACTAGGGTACAGGCCAGAGGCTCAGGGGCAGTGAGAGGCTTCACCAGAGA
>NW_004567104.1:4476978-4478175 GCF_000260355.1 Condylura cristata
TACTGGAATCTATCAAAAATATAAATTCTAAATTCTAATTTAAAATGATAAATGTAGTCCTATGTTTATGGCAGTGTTATTTATTATAGCTAATTATGGAAACAACCTTAGTACTGCCAAATAGTTTACCTATCTATTTAACAGTATCTATCTATCTATCTATCTATCTATCTATCTATCTATCTATCGATCGATCGATCAATTGATTGATCTATGCACAATGGAATATTATGCAGTGGTCAAAAAGATAAAACCATGTCACTTGCCCCAAAATGGTTGGGCATGCGAAAAATAATGTAAAATAAAATATATCAGAAGAGAAAAGATAAATACTGAATGCAATCACTATCATGTGGATTACAATGTATCCGATAACATTTCAAGCTATTGACTTGTATATGTTGTATTTAATTTGTAATGCCTCTCTGTCCTTGAATTTGAAATATGTTCATTGCTTTCCAAAAATGCTCTTATTTATAACTCACTTCTATTCATTCCATTTCATCTTGCTATATTATCCTAATTAAAACTTTCTTTATCTTATGCATAGAGGGTTATCATCATGCAATCTAAACACTTTAATGAGACTATGGAAAACTAGAACTACTGAGTTTTTAAAACTGAAATATTTATATAAAATGAAAGTTTATTTTTCCTTTCAGATAAAACATGTTTCCATAAAATAATAAAATAATATTCAATATAAACATGTATTTTATTAATTTTATTTTCATTATATTTGTTAAAAAATCTACATGTAAGTGATAAATTTTATATGTAAGGAAGGCCTGAAATATAATATGATAGAATAAAACATGGACAATATGTTCCATGATATCAGCAAATCAAAATATTTGTGGTATGTCAAGGACATTTAAACAAAATAAATAATTGGTATGGCTTAAATTTAAAAAGTTTCTGTAGAAATATATAAATTATAAACAAATTTATATAGATATATATATAACATATTGTATGGACGTATATTTATAGAATATATAATTGACAAAGAATCCTGTCTCTCATCTATACATACATGTATTTATTAAAACTCATACAATTCAACAAAAAAATATAAATAGCCCTATAATTAAATGGATGCTACATATTAACATATAATTCCCTAAAATTCCCAATGTTTATTTACTAATGCTTACTATCATGTCTAATAAGAAACATGCAGCTTAAAGCATTAAT
>NW_004567104.1:4478790-4480076 GCF_000260355.1 Condylura cristata
AAAAAAAAAAAATGTGTGCTGGGCCCTCCCTGGTGATGCAGTGGATTGGAGCCTGCACTGTGAAGATAAGCCAAGCCAAGGCCACTTCAATATGAGTTTGATCCCTGCCTCAGAGGTATCCACATGGTGTAGCAGACCTCTCCTCTCTCGCTTGCTGTTCCCCTCAGCAGTACATACTTTGATGATAAGCCTGTTCTGCTCCCCATTCTGTTTTTGGTGAATCCTCTTGTCACCCCTAAACCTCTGACCTGCACCCCACTTCTGTATGCATAAATGAATAAAATATTTTAGAAGAAAAAAATGGGCCAAATTACTTCAAAGACAGTTTTCAAAAGAGGAAATACAATTGGTCTATAGGCATATGAAAAAAATATTCAACATCCTTCATAATCAGAGAAATGCAAATCAGAATCACACACACATGAAGACATAGGGGATACACATTGTGGTGGAATATTTTATAGTGGTAAAATTTGTAGAAATGCAGCATATTGAAAATAAATAGATGGGATTTGAGAGAATGATATACAGCAAAGTATATTAGGAAAATTAAAACAATTATTGAACATTTATATCATATATATATAATGTGTAAAACACTTTTAAAAGTTCAAGTTTTCAGTTTGTTTACAAATATAAAGAATGGCCTATGTCAAAGAGTAAAATACACTTTCATTTTTGTCCAAAATGTTTGCCTATAAAATATGTTTCAAATAAATGATTTTCTTGGTTATGAAAAAAAAATGTAAATCAATATGCACCAGAGTTAAAAGGGGTCAAAGAGATCAAAGAGATTGGGGTACAATTACTCTTGGTAGAGGCTATCGTAAATAAATAAAACAAATAAAGATCAGGAAATTATCGGTAATTATACAGAACATCCCAAAGGCAAAGCATCAGGAAAGTATATTTATGTTCAGACAAGACTAGATAAAGGGGTAGGGATGGTTTGCTGGGCATTTTACATTAAGAAATGGAAATGAAAATATTTACAAAATAATTGTATTTTTATAAAATATTCAGCATACATGATTTAGGAACAATATAAATATAGCAAGTAAGTTTGAAGTCACTCAATGTTTGTATGTCTTAGTTACTACTGTGTGGAAAAATGTACAAACATAATGTTTAAAAGAACACCCACTTATTATCTTAGCTTTTGCTTGCACTGAAAATGCAAGTGTAGACATCACATGCCCTGTATTCTGCAAGACTGAATTTATACGTTGGACTTGCAGGCTTTGAGACCAAAGCCTCTGGATTCTTCCTGATTAGCAGCTTTTTTT
>NW_004567104.1:4482146-4483578 GCF_000260355.1 Condylura cristata
GTCATGTTTGGTGTGTGTGTGTACACACATATATACACATATATTCATACACATATATGCATATATGTATATATGCATAGGTGTGTATATATCACATATGTGATAATATTATTTTAAAATATGTATTTATTTATTTGTGTATACAGAACTGGGGTACAAGCCAGAAGTACAGGGGCTGTGAGAGAATTCACCAGAGACAAAGTGGGGAGCAGAACAGGCAGATGGGCAAAATACACTCCTGAGGGGAGCAGCGGGTTAGCCAGGAGAGTTCTGCTGCACCATGTGGATCACCTCAGGGCCAGGTAGGGGCCAAACTCATACAGAAGTGACTTTTGATTCTTAGTGCTGCGCTTTAACCAGCTGGGCCACCAGGGAGGGCCCATGTTTGGTATATATTTTAATATGTTATTTTGAATTCTGTTACCATGATTTTTGTCTATCTAAATGAAAGATGCTTTCTATGATTTGATCTTAGCTAATAGAATCATTTATAAGACGGATAACAGACTTAACACTTAGTAAAGGAACAACCACACGTTAAAATAAATGACAAATAGTGAACTTTAAAATACTAAAGATGACTTAATTATGTTCCTAGTTGGTAGCTTCTGTTAAGTGTTCATTAGTATTGCAAGAACTCCCTTCTCCCCAAATAAAACGCTGAAAACAAATGTTTCTCAAATATACTTGGAGTATTCTAAATAACTCACCATATATCGGGACACGATGCACATATCAAAAAATATCATAAAGATCAAACATAGAAAGCATCTTTTCAGATCACAAAGATATCAAACTAAAAATAAAATTCATAAAGACAGTAAAGAAAGCTCCCACTAATCCATGGAGATCAGACAACATGCTATTGAGAGGTTGATGTATTAACCGGAAAATAAAACATAAAATCATATAACACTTTGAGACAAATAACAAGAAAGAGCTCATATAAATAACTTTTATCTCTCATATTGAAGAACTACAAAGGAGCAAACCAAAACCAGAAGAATAAAATAAATTACAATATTTGCAGAAAAGAAAAATAAGATAGAATTTAAAAAGATTAGCAAACAGATTAATAAAAAATATATATATCTGACTTTTTCAAAGAATAAATAATAGACAAACCTCTAAATGGGTTCACAAACAAAATAAGTAAGGGGAGAAAAAAAGATAAGCGATGAAAGCAGACTTATTAAAATAAACACTGAAGTAATCCAGGAAAAAAAATTACTTACTATGAATGTCAATATGCCAATAAATGCAATGAACAAGAAAAAAAGAACAACTTTTTAGAAATCTACACTCATCAAAGACTGAATGGAAAATAGAAATCTTGAAAAAGAAAGGAAATCTTGGGCCCTCCCTGGTGGCTCAGTGGGTTAAAACACAGCACTAAAAAGCATAAGCCACTTCTGCATGAGTTCGATCCCTG
>NW_004567104.1:4485294-4490064 GCF_000260355.1 Condylura cristata
TGTACCAATTGTATTTAGTGGCATATTCAGGTCAAATAAAAAACTCAAAAGCTAGCCCTTGAAAGCAGATTATACAGTTGAACCATTCAAGAGAAGAGAGAACTTGGAAGAGGAGAGCACAAAGTTGGAGACAGTATAATGGATGTTATGGATTAGGATTAGATGGTGAATGATGCTGCTCTGATGGTGTGATTGTTGTGCTAACATCACCAGCATAGAGTATCGTATCCTTAAAAAACACAAACAGCAATGTAAACAATAGTTTTGCAATAATAATGATGATGATGATGATGATGATGATGATGATGATGATAATAATAATAATAATAATAATAATAATAATAATAATAATAATAATTTAAAAAAGAACTTCTTCAATGCCTGTCAATATATTTCATTTTGGTGAAATGTACATTCTGCATGTTTGACGCAGTGCCAGATTATGCAATGGAGGGACTTACAGTTTATACTGTAATTAGGCATCGTTTCCCTGTCATCTAATGATATTCATAGCATTATTAACCTCATGGTGAATCGCTTGTTTAATTCACAATATTATTTTCATTGTGTACAATATTTTCATGCAAGTTGTGAATGCTGAGTAAATGCTTGTTTAAAAACAAATAACTGAGCCCTCATTGGTAGCTCCGTGGGTTAAAGCACAGCACTAAAAGCTAAAGCCACTTCATTCCCGGCCAGGGAGGTGACCCACATGATGTAGCAGATGCCTCTTGTCTCTCCATGGCTCCCTCGGTGTGTTTCAGTCAAATTGCCTGTTCTGTTCCCTACTCTGTCTCTGGTGAATCTTCTCACCCCTTGCACCTCTGGCCTACGTTCCATCATGTATGCAAAAATTAATAGATATATAATAAAAACTTAGCAAACAAGAAAATAAATGAAGAATTGCAGACAGTCAGTACAGAAACAAGCTGCAGCTTCAGTGGGCATACATTCCCTTTAATAATAGTTTAAAGAGCCACTAGGTGCTGAATAATTGGAATATTTGATTGTGAAAATCCTTTGTCAATATTTAACAGCAATATGTGAATGGATATTAGAGTAAAGGGGTATTTTTATAAAGTTATTTATTTATTCATACAGAACTGGGGTACAGGCCAGAGGTGCAGAGAGGTGAGAGGATTCACTAGAGACAGAATGGGGAGCAGAAAAAGCAGATCAAAGAAGTACACTGCTGAAGGGATCAGTGGGGGGGGGGTCAGGAAAAGTCTACATCTCCATGTGGATCACTTGAGGGGCTGGGGATTGAACTCACACTGAAGAGGCTATAGCTTGCTTCAGTGCTGGGTCTTAACACACTGTGTCACCAGGGAGGGCCCAAAAGAGGTATTTTTTAAGGTGAGGAATTATAGCCAAATAGGTTTTGTTCCCAAATAGAACAAAATAGATGTAAGATAAATAAAAGGGACATTTTCTGAAGTATGTCGATGCTGTGTGTGCTAGAATAGACTGCAAAGACTGCAGCAATTTGGTTTTCTTAGTGGAAACAATTTACTCATAGAACTAAAGGGAAGAGCAATTATGCGTATGCAGATTTGAATGGCCTTTAGTGAGGAAATTGTTGACTCATTAAATTTTTCAAATTTGACTGTTACTTAGAGAAAAGAAAATTAGACATTTTTAAGATTTTGTTTATATATTAATTAATTTATGTATTTAATTGCATACAAGAGCTGAGGTGTAGTATAGAGGTGTATGTAGGCAGAGATTGGTTGCAGGATCCACTGGAGAAAAAGTGGGGAGCAGAATATAAAGATTGACTGAAATAAACTGCTGAGGAGAGCAGTTGGTGGGACAGAAGTCTGCTGTGTCATGTGGGCCACCTCCCTGGATGGTGATCAAACTTGTGCTACATTGGCTACAGACATCTTCATAGTGCTAAGACTCAAGCCTTTGTACCTCCACGGAGGTCCCATATTTTTGTTTTAACAAAGATATTTAAATTTAGAAACTGAGACTAAATAGACAAAAGAAGATTTTCAAAAGATACAAAATGTAATTTTCTCATAATGTCATTATAATTATCATTATTTCATTTTCACTATCTTTAAGGTTTCTTCAACTTGTATATTATCAATATCAAAACAGTCTTTTTGAAAAGAGGGACAATCTTTACCCAAGTTTCTATGGAGATTTTAACTTGTAGGAGGCATATTTTTATTAGTTTATTTACTTTTCTATTGTAAAAACGTATATTCTTTAAAGAAGGTTTGATTCTAGCACTTTCCTGGTGGTGCAGTGGGTTAAGGCAAAGCACTGTAAAGCTGTCCAAAGCCAATGCCACACGAGTTCAATTCCCAGCAAGGGAGCTGGCCTACAAGGTTTGGGAGACCTCCCCTGTCTCTTTTGCTGCTCTCCTCAGCAGTGTACCTCATCAGTCTTCCTGTTCTCCCCACTGTCTATGATGAAACCCCTCAACATCCCTGCACCTCTCACCTATAAGCCAGAGGTGCATACTCTGGCCTATAAGCCAGAGATGCATACATAAATAAATGTGTGTTCTGCATACACAAATAAATAAATCTATAAAAAATCTGCATATAATGATTATAGTAATTCTAATGGTCCTTTGAGTAACATAAGCTTTAAAAACTTAAGAAAACATTCCTTTGTAAAAATAGACCACATATTCTCGATCTACTAATCTGTTCTGGAGCCCTTAAGTCACTTCCATCATCTAGATATAGTAAATAGTGATGCAATAAACATGGTCATGCATGTTTCCTTATGAATTAGTATTTTCAAATTTTGGGGTATAGATAAATACTGGATGGTATCGCTGATATGTGGAACATAAAGACACACAATTAATAGTCAGGTAAAGGCAAGTAAAAAATAAAAGTAATAATTGATAGCTGGCTATCAAAATGATATACCAAGGAAGGAGAGATTTGAGGGGAGGGATAATACATAACATGTGGGGTGAGGTGGGAAGGAGTCACAGTGTTCTGTGGCAGTGGAGTATGGGTGGATTGCTGGTGAAAGCACCATCGTGGTAATATATAATAGGTATATCCTAATAATATCTCAGTGAAAATTTAAAAAAAAATAATAAATACATTTAAATATATTTTGGAAGCTTCCGCCTACAATGTGGTTCAATGGAGAACACCATAAAACAACTAACTAAGAGTTTTCCCTTAAAAACAACTAAGAAATATTTCTAACATTGGTTATGACCATTGGCACATACTTCTTATAAGGGGATGAAAACATTTGAGCCAAACTAAGCAATTAATATAACTTTATATGGAATGAAAGAAGACATAGTGGTGACTAAATTTCACTTTCAAATGGAGATTCATTATGCAAGCCCCAGTCTTCTCCCACCTCATATCAAGGTATATTATGATGAAAAATAAACAAAACTAAAACCCAGCACCTCACACAAGCACCCACACAAAGGCTCACACAGCAGGAAAGTTGGCATAACTAACTATGCAGCAAGGACCATCTCAACATGTGGTTGAAAAGTAAATTGAGATAAATGTTAAAGAAAGAAAACGAAAGAACCTAAAAGACAAAGACTTCAAAAAACAAGGTAAAAGTGCTATATGAGTTCCTGGAGACTCACTCAAAGGCAGAACATCAGGAGCAAGATATTAGAAATGAGATGGAAGAAGAAAGAAAGTTGTTCACCAAAGATATTGTAGGAAAACTACATCTCAAATAGAAACTCAATGAGAAATGTGCATTTACAAAACATTTTAAATAGAATTAATCTGGCTTAAGAAATAATTTCATACATCTAAAACTCAAATAAAAAAAGTAACTCATTTATAAAAATACAGAATCAGGACAAAGAATAAATTAGAAAACTCTGGTGAAAACATTGAAAACATCAGATTCAATTAGAAGAGGGGTTTTAAGAGTAACTGAGAACTCTAAGCCCTGCCTGGTGGCACAACTCCTTAGAACACAGCATGGCAAGCTACCTGAAGCTGTATCAGTGCAAGTTGGACCCCCGGCCCAGAGGTGATGCATATGGCATGGCAGACCTCTCCTGACTTGTCTGCTGCTCCCTGGTCCCCTCAGTTAGTGCATCTTCCTGTTCTGTCCCCCACTCTGCTCACTATCCCTGCACATCTGGCTTGTACCCCAGTTCTGTATGCATAAGTAAATAAATCTTTAAATAAAATTGAAGAATTATTGAGAACACAGAAGCTTGATAAAGAAACAGGAGCAGAAAACACATTCAAAGAAATATAGCCGAGCATTACTCAGACATAAGTAATAAATTAAATATAGATGTTCAGGAAGCAAACAAGAACACCACCATTTTTATATAATAATAAAATCTACATCTAGATATATCTTTGTCAAATTATCAAAAATCAAAGATAAAAAGAAATAGAAGCAAAGGCGATATATCTTACAAAGTTTCCGAAATTAAAATTTCCCTAGAATATACCCCAGGCACTATGTAGGGATAAAGGGGAACAGTTCACAATTTACAAGGCCTGCAAGCCACAAATACTCTGTCCTGCAAAATGGTCCTTTAAGTATGGAGGTAAAATAAAGGTTTTGCCAAATAAGCAGAAATTAGCAGTTTGTTAGCAATAGATCTGCTATTTGAAAAAAAAATTAAAGGAGTTCTACAAGGGAAATATAAGAAACACTTTTGTGAGCATAATAATAATACAATACAGAACCATGAGTAAGATTGTTCTGAGTGAACAAGAAAATAATAAGATGAAAAAATAAATGGACATGGTTTGCATATTTTAATTTCAAAGAACAGAAAAGGCTTAA